>NC_057801.1:448154760-448304132 GCF_018294505.1 Triticum aestivum
GCCAACGCCCCGCCACTGCCGGCGACCACCGCCCCCATCTTGAACCCTAAGATAGATAGCGGGGTACCTCTCCGGCGAGCCCCCCTCCCCACTACGGCTGGTTCTTCCTTCACCCCGGCGAGCCCACCCATTGAAAATCGACTGACCCAAAAGTCGATTCAGTCGACTGAAGTGTAGCCAAATCGGAGCAGCATCACAAGCAAGAGCAAGAGCGAGAGCAGCAGCGCGAGCAAGAGCAATAGCAAGAGCAGACCAGGCAGGGGGCCTAGAGCAAGAGCAGAGCAGCAGTGCGAGCGAGAGCTAAAGCAGCAGCAACTCCGACTGATGTGGATGTCGCCGCCGAGGGAGCGACGCCGTGGAGGAAGTGGCCAGCGATGCCGCCGTGGATGGAGCCGCGTCGTGTCGGCTCGGGACCGAGCGCCGGCAGCACCGTGAGATCGAATCAAGAAGAAAATGCGGCGATTAGTGTACAACCTCTTTGGTGGCGCCGATTAGGCCGCAGCTTCATACGAGGAAACGGTGATGATGATGTTCTTCCCGTGGTGCAGGTGAAGACGGCGGTGTGGGAATGGAGGTGGTGCAAAAGACGAGGGGAACATCGGGGCAGCTCCTTGGAGGTGTAGGACGGGATGGCTGAACCGGTGAGACGATGAGATCAACGACGGATCCTCATCCGGTACGGTGGATGAGGGACGTCGAGGTGTTGCTGTGGACGATGTCATCAGGGAAGAGGCTCCGACTGGTTGGCGGACGGAGCAGGGTGTGGGGTTTCGTCGCGGGTTTTCGCGGCCTCGGTGTACGAATGGGTGGGCGGATGGGATGGCAGTGGGGAACCATGGCTTAGAGACGCGCTTGTCCGAAATGTGGGGTAAGTTATGAAAGTACCCCCCACCTATTTGAGGCGGTTCTTTCGGTTCAGGGGTACCACGGGCATTTTGCGTGTCGGGGTTTCACAGGAGGTGGAAGTTTTCGCGCGCGTTGTAATTTCGGAATAGCAAGGCGCGGGTTAAGATGGAGGGAGTTGTCGGAGCACAACGAGACAAAGATATATCTTCAATATTTCGGGCTAACAAGGCGCGGGTTGAAGAGGCGGGAGTTTCGCAGCACGATAGACAAAGACGCTAGCTTCAATTTTTGGCATAACAAGGCGCGGCTTAAAATTTCGGAAGAACAAGCTTAACGTGTACCTAAAAAAAGACAATTTGCACCTCAACACGCACAACACACACACAAACACCATTTAGACTAGAGTAAGGTACACGTGCATTGCACGCATGAGATTTAGCAACCAAATTATGAATAAATACCACATTATAGCATGCAAGCTTTGAGTCATATATGCATGATGTAGATGTTCGTTTAATTCTTATAGTTCATTTCATTGAAAATCATCTAGTTTTATAAGAAAGCTAATCTATTTTAAGATTCATGGAATTGTGCTTTGTAAGACATAAAGTAAAAACAAATAATGGCAAATCATGTAGAAAAACATTTGGGCAATTCTGATACGGAAGATTCTAGAACAAATAAGAAGTGCTTGTGTTTTGATGTTTGTGCATTATGCTTAAGTTCAACCATGGAGTATTCTAGATTATACATGTGGTGAAATCTGGTGGAATCTAGATGATATCCAACGGCCAATAGTGCTCAAATTTGCCATCTTTGGACCATCGGATTCGCCTCATCCAACGACCATCTTTCAAAGTTAAAGTTACCCACACACAATATAAATATATATATATATATATCTATCTATATATATATATATATATATATATATATATATATATAGGGGGTATAGATATAGATATGTGATGCGAAAGCCGCCCATCATCTCCAATTAGAATAGTGTGTCCATGCACGGATGCGACGTGGGCAAATGATGTCTGCCATCGGTATCTCAAATTCAAATCAGTCTGACCTTGTTCAATGTGTATACATTACAACATGCTCGTTTCCAAACCACACCGCGCAGATCTCCGTTATATTCATGCATGCATGGGTTTCAAACATCAAGATCTCTTATTCAAATATTTGAATTCAACTTTACATTGATTATGACCTCACCTATTCTTTTACACCCACACAGTAGTCTTCTCTTTATAATTGTACCACTAACTTTCTCTCGTGCATGCATGCACACACACTACCAGTCGGCACTATCTATCGCACGCATGCAATCTTTTTCTTCAGGTCGGTCTCCCATGAAGGCACACACCCACACACATCCCCCTCTCCATCATACCGGCCATTCTTTATCTCTCACGCGTGCATGCGAAACGATTGATGTTCCTCTATGTATGTGTGTATATAGCTAGGTCTTTCATAGTTTTCCAGACAAACCGATCAATCAATATATCCAGTGAGGTCTCACCCTCTTTCCCACGTCCACATCGATCAATCTATACCTCTCTATATAGGATTAACATAAATAGCTAATACACCCACATTAATTATATATCCAACGTCCCCCTCTCATCATCCATGCCTTCCGCTTGATCTCTCAGACGCGTGCACAATGGCGAAGACAGGGGGTAGTAAGGGCCCTGCCCCCCCTAACATCACTATATATCGAGGCTAATATGAATGTGATCATTAGACAATTGCTGCTAAAAAAGGTTTAATTTCATGAATTGACCCTCCTCGTAAAGGATTAGCAATGCTTGCCCCCCTAGCTCATTTATTTTTCATGGCTCCGCCACTGCGTGCAACAGCGCATGTGTTCGCCCCCTCTCTCTAAATATCGATCTCGCACTTGTGCATTCCTTCATAGTCTCCCTCCACTCGACCCCTCGCACCATCTTCTAGCCCCCCACCGGATTTTGCCACATATACAATCTAGCAGACTCCATGGTTGAACTTAAGCATAATGCACAAACCTCAAAACAACAGTGGTTCGCTTTTGTTCTAGAATCTTCCGTATCATAACTGCCCAAACTTTTTTTCTAGTTGAATTTCCATTATTTGTTTTTACTTTATGCTTTACAATGCACAATTCCATGAATCATAAAATAGATTAAGGGCTTCTTTGATTCAAAGGATTCTCAAAGGAATTTTGGAGGATTCTAATCATTAGGAATTTTTCCTATCTTGGTTGTTTGATTCGTAGGATTGTAAACCATCGGGATTTTTCCATATGATTCATTTGCACTAGATTTCATAGGAAACATCCCATCCACTCAAACCTCTTTGAAAGAATTCTGCGTTTTTTATGCACAATCAAACACTCGTACAATCCTGTAGGATTCAAGATGACATTCCACTATAATCCCATGTTTTTCCTATTCACGCGTTCTTAGCTTTTTTATAAAAACTAATTGATTTCAAATGAGATGAACTATAAGAATTAAACGAAGGGCTACATCACGCATATATGACTCAGAGCTTACATGCTATAGTGTGTTAATTATTCATAATTTAAATCTGATGCGTGCAATGCACGTGTACCTTACTAGTACTTCGAGTATGTGCAAAACACATAAATTAGAATACCAATGACACGCTACATAGTGTCTCTCTTACAGTTCCTGAAGCCACGTGGCACATGTGGAGGCGTTGTCGCGACCTCCTTGCGTGGATTGATCACAGTGACGTGCTGCTGGTTCCAGAAGAATGTACTCGTCCTCCCTGAGCCATACTGGTGGTACATGCATGAAGCGAAGATGTGCACGCTTGACATGCACACGCTCATTCCCTCGCACGCACACGCGGGTACAAGGGCGGATGCAATTTTGTACCAAGATCCACCCAGTGTGATAATTTGACGCGTGTAAAGTCATTCACTTCATTGATGGTCAATTAATATAGTGCATGCAAATTGAGTGGACGTGAGGGCGGAAGAAAGACATTATTACTCCACTGCGCATGCGAGTAGTTAAATCGTGGGTTGCTAGTAGTACTTCCATTGGTCTCCTTCGTATTTTGTGCCAATTTTTGACAGTAACATAATATTTACGCATTTGAGCAGTGTAGTACTTGAAATTTATGTTCCGCTAAACTCATCGGGAGCCGTTTCGGGCCTCGAAACCAAAACCATCAATTAATCCTTACCTTGTTCCCATCACATTCGAAAGCCTGCTCATACCTACTAGTACGTACCAAACCTGAACGTGTTCCCACTATGCAGGTATTAATACTACTAGTGCTAGTACTTAGGTTATAAAAAGGGGAACTTCCTAACCAAAAATTACTCTACCTTTCCTCCTCATAAGTGCTTCTTCTTCGCCCGTCGTTGCCATGGCCGGTGAGCAGAGCTCTAGGTCGAGAACTACTCGTAACAAGGGAACGAAAACCAAGGCTGCGGAAAAAAGAGAGGGCTCGCCGCCACGCAGAGACCTCAAAAGATCTCTCACGGGCAGGCGATGGCTCCCAGGAGCGCCCTAGCCGCGGAGGCGAACATGCCGAGCCGGCGGAGCTGGAGTCGTTATCCCGCGACGGCATGCCTGATCCGCTCAAGAAGCACCTCAATAAGCAGAAGGAGTGCATCCAAGGCTTGATGGATTTGCTGAAGGAGAGCCTCGACGACATGCCCGCTGAGCTCAATCAGCAGGGGGAGTTGACCGCCGGCTTGGTGATGCTGCTGAAGAAGAGCATTGCCTCGGAGAAGAAGGCGACCGGTGAAATCCCGCGACTTTAGGAGGACAAGGCAAAGCTCTGCCACGAGATCGACCTGTTGAAGGAGAAGAATGCCTGCTGGAAGAGGGTGCATGAGAATAGTAGTTCCTCAATGAAGATGCTGCAGGCCCTTGTCATGGAACAGAAGGAGGAATTGGCGAAGCTCCGCATCGAGCACCCGGCTGGTGTCAAGGTACATAATGCGTCCGTGGAATAGATGATGAAGGCTCGCGTCGAGAAATCCCGCGTCATGGACAGAATGAAGAAGATGGCGGAGGAGACGCGCAAGGAGATGGAGGTCATGGAGGCGATGAAGAAGCAGTTACGACTCCGCGACGAATTAGATCATTTGGGGGTGATAATCTTCCTTCTTCTTTTGCTGCTGTGTTTCATCTTTTGCTTCGAGTATTTTGCCGCACGTGTCATGTTCTCTGCGAGGCATGAATAGAACAATGGTTTTTGTTTTTTGAGGGAATGAATAGAACAATGCTAACAATGATATGACTAGCAAATTAGATCATTTTTTATCGTCATATGGCACTGGGCTGCCGTGTTTCGTGCTCCTCCGTCGCAGTACTACTCTAGTGGAAAACTTGAGTATACCGCACGGTTCTTTGCTCCTCCTCGATCAGGTCGTCAGCGCATTTATACGAGTAGTCAAATCACAAGGCCCCGCCTTCCAGCAATAATGAGCTGTCAAATCACAAAGGCCCTCGCCTCTCGTGAAACCAACCAAGCTAGACTGCCCCGCCCTCTAGCCTTTTAAAAAATGTATACTTTTGTACAACAGTAGTATTGATGGATTGCGCCATGGAGCAAAACTTGAAATAAAAAAAGGTGGTACATATAGAGAGCGCTCGTCGCCAAATTATGCATATAGTACTATTAAAAGGCTAGTCACAATAATGGTGTCCAGCACAACCCACCCCTCAAATAAAACTAAGCACCCTGGAATTCTTTGACAAAACTAAGCACCCTGAAATTCTTTGACAACTAAACTGCTAGCTATATGATGTTGGCCATATATATTGTACGTATATAATGTGAAGAAACGAGTGGTAGTAGTATACCAACTAAAAGATGAAATGTAAGAAATACTAGTATGTACTTACTAAAGAGTTAAAGTAACAAGAAGAAACATAACATAGTTCTGCTGGGGGCTCAACACAACACACCCCTCAAATTAAATTAAGCACACCTGAAATTAAACTTTGCAAATATTCCGGTAGACACTGCATTAAAACCACCATGAGCAACGACACTGCCACCTTACTCGGAGTCCTCGTCCACGTCCTCGACTTCGTCCTTGTCCCTCTTCCTCTTGGCCGATACTTCTTTGCTTGAACCGCCAACTTGGCTGTTGCTCTTCATCCAACCCTTGTAGATATTGAAACAAAGGTAGCCATCCATTGCAGCATACTGGATGTGGTCTATATCTAGTACATTCCGCTGCCATGCATGATGATGAAACGTGTATGGAGGTTTCTCCAGTTTACTGTACGAAGGATGAACCATGGCTCCTACCAGGGTCAGCATTGAAGGCTGACGAGAGGACACCAGCCGATTCTTTTGGAGGTCGAAGGTGTTGCCTACAACGAGGCCTATCTGACGCAGGACTTCTTTGTCGTTACCAAAGTCTACAGTAACGAATTTGACTAGGTTGCTCTCGAGGAAGTCCTTAAAATCCTAGAATTATAATTATCATATATCATATCGGGTAGGTTGTGGTATTTCATTGCTAGAAGCATGGGTTATTGTAAAATAACACATATCATTTGGATACTTCTCTTCAACTCCAAAGTATTTTTATACAATATAAATAGTTGAAGTTAATTTTACGAAAGAAAAAAGGTGGATTATGGGAGTGTGTGACTTGAATTATTGATTTGGCGATGCAGATAAAGAATTGGATCTGCCACATTAGAATTCACAACCAAAGGTGTCTCCGCATCCAATCAACATGTAAGTCCCCTACCTAGGAAGGATAGGCTGGTTCACTTGAGGAGAATCACTCAATGTCGGCATGGCATATGTGGTAGACCAAGCATAAGTCATGCACGCAAACCTGGATCACGGCGGGCTTCTTCCTCTCTTCGTCCTTTAGATCCTTCTCTCGTCCCACGGCTGTGGTGTACTCAACATCTAGCCCAGCGACCCACTCATCATCTGAGTCTTTGAACATGCGTCTGAAGCGAGAAAGGCATCCTTTCACCGTCGCGGAAGAACGAGTGTAGATGACGTCGAACTCATCGCCGGTGATGGTTCTAACCTTGTACTCACCGCCGATCGGGGAGATTTGGGACGCCATGAATTTGGGAGGAGGGTTAGGATTAGTGGAACTGCCGTAATGTACTAATGTGAATGGATGGGACGACTAGGAGCGAACCGCCATAGTATTAAAGGACGTGCGGGGACGAGTAGGAGCGAACTGCCAGTGTGCGAACGACAGGGTAGTGGCCTTCCATTCTCCCATGATACGGGCTTCCGAGAGCCCTTAGATCGGAGATCAAATGGTTGCATGGCGTGATTCTAGACCTATGGGTGAATATCCTATCCTGGAGGGTTATTCTGCAAATTTTCAGCAACTTAGCATGCGACCGTTTGATCTCAGATCCAAGGGCTGCCAGCAGCCCGTATCATGGTTGCGCCTACCACGACCGTCGCGTCGCTCGCGTGGTCGCGCCCTCGGAGATTTAACACGGCGCGTTAGGCTATCTGATGTTGGCATGTCATACATAGTCATCACTTAGTCACTCATACTACAACAAGGTTGGCTATAAGGTTGGCTATAAGTGTATTTTTTTACTCCTCTCTATCTCTTTCTTCGTACTCCCTCTGTCCCATAATATAAGAACTTTTTGACACTAGCTAGTGTAGTGTCAAAAACGTTCTTATATAATGGGACACATGGAGTACTAGTATTTATTGCATTTGCCAAGGAGTGACCTCTTCCAATGAAATGGTGTTGCTAAGTTTGCTTCATTTAATTAGCTATAGACTCAAAATTGTCTTTTCACCTAGGTACACGCGCTTAGCACCGTTTCTTCCTTGGGTCACCAAACTAGTCTCTCTCCTCTTGATTAACTTGCCACATCAGACTTTATGTCTATGTGGCAAGCTTAAGCACCTGTAGGAGCAAGTAAGTACAATAGTGCGCTTTACATGGCATTTTTGCATATGTGGAGGAAAGAGAGGCAAGGAAAAAGTGGAGAAGTGGGCTCTCATGCAAGAGCCAGCCTCTACTACTACATGGTGGAGCATTGGGAGGGGCACCTATATGGAGGTGGTCAGGAATCAGGAGACTCACGCCGGTCGTAGCGCCGCAGTTAAAATGATAATGGCAAGTCAAATCACGGGGCCCCACCTGTCCAGCAGTAACTCGCTGTCAAATCACACAGCCCTACGTTTGCAGCAGCCTACTCCCTCGTCTTCTCGCGTCTCTGTTGAACCGACTAGGCGGAACTGTCCCGCCGCCTACCGGGCAGGAAAAGCCCCGCCCTCGACTTTTAAATAGTATACAAATACTAACTTTGTATCCATGGATTGCACCCGCGCCATGGAGCAAAGCGTCTAGAAAACGGCGGTACACATGTACGGAGTATACAGCACGCCCGTCGCGTTCGCGTCGCACCCCAGACGGTCGGTCGGTCTGGCACGCTGCTCTCCGAATGGAACGCGCGTCATATTGCATTCGCACACACATGTGGGACAGCAATTGAGAACCGACCATAGGCACACTCCCCGACCCCGCAAGTCGGGTGACTTAATAGAAGAGGGAGACGAGCGATAGTACTAGGGAAGTGTTGTACTATGTTGGTGCCTGGACGATCCCTGCAAGACACGGAAGATCAGTTCGTCCATGCATGTGACCAGACTCCAGCAGACACGCCTAGATTGGCTATCGTCTACATATCGTGCAGGCTGTGTTGTACATGGCTATAGTTGTGGTGAGAAATCTAAAAAAAGGTTTCTTGTCATCTCGCAAAATTATGTGTCATGTGCTTCGGATCACTGCGAGGGTTAAACAGCGACAACTGAGTTGGGCTAGTCATTGGGGGCACATGCACGAACAGTGACTACTCGGCTGCCATCTAGGTCAAGCCGGCTATGTTAATTAGGACATCTATCAACGGACCCCTTTTCTACGAGTTTATCTTTAATTTGAGCTTTGTCCCTCGTCTAGTTTGTCCGTTGGGATTCATGTTGTCTCCTTTGGGCAGTGAGGTTATGATTTCTTGTCATGTGGCATTTTTTCATGTTATATGTTATAATCCGGCACTTCAGATCAAAATGACAACAACCGCGCCTCCGGGCCACGTGCATGAAGACTTCTCGACAGTCATTGACGAGGTCAAGCCGGCTCCGGTAGACAAAAGAAAACTAAGTACTACTCCACTATATAAGCACGAGCCTCCGCGCTTGCTTGCTAGTGTTGCTCTTTTCACACTGTCTCGGCCTCTCCAAATCTAAACACGACAGTGGTGGCCACACACACACTCTCTCTCTCTGCTCACCGCTGGTTACAGATCCAGCCGGATCCTCTCCGCCGGGGAAGGTGAGAAGGTGCAACGTTCACGTGGTCGTCCTCGGCAACAGCTCTTACCCACTGCTGGGCGCGTCCCGATCAACCTGCCTTGCCGTTCTCTCCCAAGCACCGCTGGCGAGGGAGGGCCTCCGACCCCTTCTTCCTCGCTGCCGTAGTGTGGGCAGATCCGGCCTCCCGCCGCCCACCTAGCGACATCCCGGCGACCATCAGGTATAACTTCCTTCGAAACCGGCCTTGCTCTACTTCCCTAGTTCCTGATGTCGCTGCATTTGTAACTTTTACTATTTCTCAGGCCCCCTCGTAGATAGGATCGATCGGCTGTTCGAAAACCACATAATTTTTTTACGTTTAAGAGGTAAAACTAGTTCATGCACTCGAATATAGTACTACTTGGTTCAAACAAGGAAGAAAGGGGGTGGGGGTGCGGGAGGATTTGTTACCTGAATCTAGGACTTGGTGGAAAGAGGAAATAATGGGGGCGAAAAGTAGCAGAGACTGGCTATCCAACTGGTCTCTAGGTCTAATAGGAAAATAAAGGGAAACGCAGTACAAACTCAATATAAACCCGATCTATTGATTGAAACAGGAAAGAAAGTGGGGACTGGGGGACAAATCAACAGAGTAAGTCCAACACTAGATTTGCTAGCCTCACACAGTATAAGGTGGCTATACCAAACAAAAATGGGACCAACCCAGATATCCTGTTCTGATGTTTGTTGCCCCGAGCCACTCTTATGTAATGCCACTGGTAAAATGTAGCAGTCGCACTGTTAAAAGTAAGGACACGTTAAACCAATGTTGTTTTCAATGTAATGCCTCTAGTAATATGAATCAATGGCACTTCTTTACATGTCCTGCTAAAATTTCCCATTAAGATAAGTTGGTTCTTTTCGTTAGAAATGCAACTGTCCTGGTCCGCCTACTCTCCCGTGCCCAAAGTAATGTCGTATTTAACGGTTGTCATAGTTAATCCTAATGCCCACACTAATATCTAGCAATGCCACTACTTTAGAAATTGCTACTGTCCTTGTAGGATTGCCATTCAGATAAGGAACATGCTTCTTTTCGTTTGATGCATGTTTCATCACTTGTTAGTCACCCTCCTTTCCACCTTTTTTGTGCAAACAGAGATATACATTTCATGCTCGATCTTAGTTGAACTGCACAAATGATATCCAAATTATAGTTGAGCATTCCAGGAGCTTCACAACCAACCTTGATGTTGCTCAATTTTATTGCAACTAATGAAGAAGAAGCTCTGTGGGTTTCGTTTTCTGATGGAAATGGAACTAGGGCTGGAGCCCTTTTCTTAAAAAAAATGAAGAAGAAGCTGCTAGCTCACGGGACATTGCTTCATTTTAGGTGAACTGCACCAAAAGGTCCCATGAATTGAATCATCCATGTTGGTGACTGAAAGAGACAGCTTCAGCATCCCAGTCTAAGCACCCCCGGCCTCCATCCTTGCGACGCACGGCACACCTCGTTTGCCACCTGCTCGACCCTAGTGTCACTGATAAAATGAAGTAATAATAGAGTTAAAATAGAGCGAGTGTCATCTCTATCATTTCATTTCCAATGTAGATCAAGAAAGTGCTTCTCTTTGTTAAAGTATGTTTCATCAACTAGTCCCATTGTTAATGTTTAAGCGTTTCTGCAAACTGGGGTGCTTAATTTTAGTTGATATGTACAAAAATAGAGATTCGAATGTCTCAAGGCGCCTCCTTGTACTACTGCTATACACTGATGTTCATCACTGGCAGAAGGTGTATCTGGGAGACTTGGGATGATGTCCAGTATGAGGCGTACCGTATGAGGCGTCGCAGGGCCCATCTTGCCCTCGCAGCATGGCATACTATGATACAATCGCAATATTTTCTTCTATTTATTTTGTGTGTTTCATCAACTAGTGCCACTATAATGTAATCATGCTTTTTCATTATCTGTGCAAACAGGGTTATTTAGCTGCATTTTGGTGGAACTGCACAAATGTACGTATGGAACCGGCATATATGCAGAGTGCGAGGTGTGCCAAGTAAAAATTACCGACCCCAACCATGCTGCATGCACGTTGGCATCCACCACCACCAGTGGGATGTGTGGTGCTCTCTGTGGACGGATCTTTCTCGACAGCAAATCCTCTAACCAAATACTAGTAGCTTATATTGGCAGTTTTCTAGGGAGTACTCTTTTCTGAAAGAAGCACCAATCTATTTTTCTTTATTTGTACACTGTGTCACAACATTGACCCAAAGGTCCAGAGCTATTTTAGGGTGATTGGCGTAGTACTCGGAGACTGATTGTAAGCATGATTTTCGTTAGCTGTCACACTGATTGTAAGCATGAGCAGGTGGAAGGTTAGGTTAGTGCGAAGCTTACCTTAAACCCTACCGCCGCTGTTGAAACGAGGCGAGCGTCGAGGGAACCGTGGAGAACGGCGGGGAAGCGACGTCGCGCCATCCGGCCTCATCTTGCGGTGGGAGAACGAATACTCATGTGGCTCCGGCTAGCTCTGCACCCTCACGAATGGCACACGATACTCGATCGATTCGTTATCCTCTGGGTGCTCGACCTTCGACCTGTACACCCACCACCTCCGCCTGACTATCACCTCGGGCGAATTTGTCTGCTCCATCGCCCATAGGAGATACTCGATGAACTCGGAGGACTGCGGCGTGACTGCCGCCGAGGAGTACATGTACATCGCCGCCCTCATCGCCGCTGTCTCGCTCTTTCACATACATTGCCACATGGCTCGCACCGTCCTCGAAATCTCCCACTCATTGTCAAACCAACTAAGGAGGCTAACTTTGCCTGGTCGCCGCCGGTGATCTGCCTGCTTCGCTGCTGCATCCTCTCCATAGATGTCGTTCTGAGTGGTCCGGTGCTAGCTTTGGAAGATGGGAGGAGATACAGTGGTCTTGCCATAGAGAAGAGGGAGAGGAGAGGAGGTGGTTTTGGAATGGAGATGATGGAGAGGAGAGGAGGTGGTTTTGCAATGGAGAGAAGATCAGAAGAGGGAGAGGCGAGACGGTGGTTTTGGAATGGAGATGATGGAGAGGAGAGGAGGTGGTTTTGGAATGGAGATGATGGAGAGGAGAGGAGGTGGTTTTGCAATGGAGAAGATCAGAAGAGGGACATGCGAGATGGTGGTTTTGGAATGGAGATGATGGAGAGGAGAGGAGGTGGTTTTGCAATGGAGAAGAGGGAGAGGAGCGTGCGGCAGCGATTTAGGATTGGGCGAGAGGGCCGGCACGCTGTGACTGGATCAAAATCAAAATCAATTTACCCTTCAATTAAGAAAGCGACCCCACATTAACTAGTCTCCCTTTTATTCTGGGTCATAATTGACCATGATTTTCGCACATAAAATATATGTTATACGTTGCAAAAATAATATAATTTGAAAGTACATTCAGATACGAACCAAACAATACAATTTTTGGTGACATGCATTCACATTTTGCTTGTCACATACAGTACATGGTCAAACTTTGACCCAAAATACGCAAAACAACAAAAAAATACTTCCAAGACCAGCGCCGCTCTTCCGCTCTTCTCCTCTTAAACCACCGCCGCTCCTCTCCTGTTCCAATCTAAATCCAGCGCCGCTCCTCTCCTCTTCCATTTCAAAACCACCGCCCTCCTCTCCTATTCCAGTCGAAAACCAGCGTCGCTCCTCTCCCGTTCTAATCCAAAACCAGCGCTGCTCCTCTCCTCTTCCATTCAAAAACCACCACCGGCGAGTGAAGGTGCTGTGGAGAAGTAGATCGATGGAGGAGTACAACTGATACGTGAGGATCGCAGATGGCGACCCTGTGAAGCTAGCTAGGATGTTGGAGATATAGTCTTGGTTTGACAACAAGGACCAAATAGCGGCGACGGCGACATCCATGGCCAAATATCTGTAATAGAGCGAAAAGGCGGCGATACTCCCGAAGGGAGTCGTGCCGAAGTACATAGAGTTGCTCCTCTAGGCCATGGAGCAAACAGATTCACGAAATCCGATCATGAGGGAGCGATGGTGGGAGTATCGATCCCAGATGGAGCATCCACCAGAGATTGAAGGATCGAGCATCTACAGGGTGCCGTTTGTGAGGGTGTCCTGCCAGAGCGAGCCGGTGGTGTCTTCGTCGACCGAATCCAACTGCAAGAGGAGAAAAGTAGTTGGCCCGACGATGCTTCCCTGCCATCGTCTCCCTCGCCGTTCACATCGTCTGACGGGGCGGCTATCTGCCGCCGAGGAATAGGAGGGGGCTGCCCCCACCCCCCAGCCCAATAGTCGGGCAGGTTGTGAATTGTCAGGAGGAGCTTAGGGTTGTCAGTATTTGTAGGTTGTGAATTGTGTTTTGTGTTGTGTATTTTGAGAGTACTTTCAGATATGAATGTCTTTTGAATTTCTGATTTGCAGTATTGAGCATATGAAGAATTTTATGAATTCTAGAGATCTATTTTTAGCACTTAAAAAATGTAGTTTCATAGGAGTATAAAAGTGCAGACGAGAAGAAACTGCAAGTTTCAGTTTCAGATAAGAAACTGCAAGTTCAGTTTCAGATAAGAAACTGCAACTTTCAGAGGTAGAGCATTTATATTAACACGGCCTTTTCAAATAGGGTTAACATCATGTTGGAAGTTCTATTCATGGTCGAAAATGGAACTACCAACCAGTTAACATCATGCTGATCAACATTCATGCATAGCACATCTTCATATGATGCACAGTTAAAATGCCCACACAATGTCGAGTGTGCGAAACACAGAGAAAATGAGGGACGGAGTTTTGGCAAGTGTTGGACGTGATTTTGGGTGCCCCGTCTAGGCTTTCATTTTTAACATGCGCAGCCCACGACCTCGGATGGGAGGGCCTGTTTGTATTTTCTTAGGGCCGTCATGTATCGACCAGCCTATGGACCTCCCATCCGAGGTTTTATTTTTGGCAGCCCAATTTATGTATTTTTTGAAGAAAACGCAGAGATCTGTTCTATTTTTCTATATAAGAATAGGAACGCCAGGTACAACTTATGTTTCCCTTCTAACTATATTATATATATTTAAATTATTTTATATGTTATTATATTTTTTTATTGTCATCATATATTTAACAGATACTTACATATGTAAGAAAACAATATCCCACGTCTTATTAACTTATAAAGTAATTTCTTAACAAATAAAATCCTGGATTCTTTTGGCACGAAAATCCTAGTGATTGTGTACAAAAGCTTGGTAAGATTTAAGGACGAATGTAATAATATCACTTATTATTTAAATATATTTATAACAAAATGCTCAGCCCTTTTTTATTTTTTGATAACATTGCTGGCCCAACCCAACATTATAATTAGAATCAGCCCAGCAAAATCGTGCATCTAGATAAAGAGCAAATGGCCTGTAATTTTTTAGGAAATAAAATAAATGGGCCGCATGGACGCTACATTAATTGTTCACCCAGCCCAGCTATTGGCTGTAATTTAAAAAAAAGATCAAATTGACTCTAAATTCTACCGCAAAAAAAGATTGTAAATTCTGAAAAGATGGGTTGAATACGTGCCACATTTTTGGAGGCTGAAATGTGGGCCAATAGGTCAAAGCCAACGCAAGTCGTTGTCAATTTAGTCAACAAATGATTCTGACATGTTAGCCGTTGGATTTACATCCAACGACCGGCATCCATCTTCAATCTCTAGTCTTCTTCCTCCAGCACCGCCGGGACCACCTCCCGCCTCCTACTGCTAGCAGCTCTGCTTAGCACGCTTCGCTATGAAGCGCTACTCCACCGTTGGCTAGGCCATCCCTCCACCCCTCCACACCTCCTGTTCTTCTCCACCGACTGCCGAACCACCCCGCACTAGAACCAGTTAACCCTCGTACACCTCTCCGTCTGTGACTCTACTCCCGCGTCTTCCCATCTCTGGCTCGTTGCTGTCCGGGGCCTCGCCGTCGTCCACCACCTTGGATGCGCTCGGCGCGGCGTGGTCAACATGGTCAACGAACGACACCATAAGAAGTAGACTATGCGTGGAGAGGCTGACAGCTGGGTCCACGGCCGCACACAAGGAAATGCCACCTTATTACGTGCAAAATAATGATTCCTCCACCTGACATCTAGGACCCACCGGAAGGGCCTCTGTATTTCGTGAAAAAAATGTGCCCCCCGCTGACTTGTCGGACCCACCAGCTATCTTCGCACGCAAGGAAGTGCCTCCTTATTACGCACAAAAAAATGAATACTCCCCCTGCCAGTTGGAACCCAACATACTGGGAGGCTGACTTGTGGGCCTACCAAGTTGACAGGGACGGAGGGCTTTGTCAACTTAGTCATTATGAACGATTCTAGCTCCTGTTACCGTACGATGTTCATCCAACGGTTGTAGTGCTTCTTCAACCTCTGGTCTTCTTGCTCCAGCTGCCCAAACCAGCGCCGGTCGTGCCGCGTGCTCCTGCATCCCGTGGCCGGCTATAATGCCGCGGAGGCCTCACCTCCCCCTACTACTCCCACCGCTGGCCAGGCCATCCCTCTACTCACCCACACCCCTTGTTATTCTGCGGCGACAGCAGCCTCACACCGCAGCCGAACCAGTGAACCCTCATACTCCTCTTCGGGTGGGCATCCACTGCTGCGTCTTCCCTGGCTCCGAGTCGTGCCCTTCCTAGGCCTCGCCGTCGTCCACTGCCGTGGTGCTCTCGGTGCGGCATGGTCAACGTGCTCAAGGAACGACTTCCATCGGACGTGGACTGTACGTGGAGAGGCTGACAGCTGGGTACACGGCCGCAGCAAGGAAGTGCCGCCTTATTACGCGGAAAATAATGATTCCTCCACCTGACAGTGGGGACCCGCCGGACGGGCCATCGTATTTCATGAAAAAAAGTTTCCCCCTGACTGCTGGGACCCACCAGCTACATCTTCGCATGCAAGGAAGTGCGTCTGGGCAAAAAAAAACGATTCACCCCCCTGACTGCTGGGACCCATCAGCTACATCTTCGCACGCAAGGAAGTGCGTCCGGGCAAAAAAAAAACGATTTGCCCCCTGACTGCTGGGACCCACCAGCTACATCTTCGCAGGCAAGGAAGTGTCTGACAGTCGGGACCCACCTGGTCGAAGCGTATGTAGCGTTGTCATTCTGGTCGCGAACGTGTACGTACATACTGGTTGATGTAGAGGCGTGCACGTGTCGTAGTAGAGGCGCGCATGTACGGGAGGCAACGGAATGCGTCGTGTTCATGGGGAGGCAACAAAATGCGTCGTGTTCATGGGGAGGCAACGGAATGCATCGTGTTCATCGAGAGGCAACGGAACGCGTGGGAGCCAACCGTCTTGGACGGAACAGGCGATGGAAACGAGGCCTGGCATACCGCAGAACGGAGGAAATGGCCTTGTATTCGACCGGCCACATTCGAAACGGGGTCCTGTTGATCGGGAGGGGTGTGGCGTACCGCAAAACAGAGGAAACGGACCTCCTACGGTCGAAACGGGGGTCCTGTTGATCGGGAGGGGTGTGGCGTACCACAAAACAGAGGAAATAGACCTCCTACGGTTGAAACGGGGATCCTGTTGATCGGGAGGGGTGTGGCATACCGCAAAACGGAGGAAACGGACCTCCTACGATCGAAACGGGGTCCTGTTCATCGGGAGGGGTGTGGCGTACCGCAAAATGGACGAAACGGACTTGTGTTGGAGCGCTACGGTCAAAATGGAGGTCCTGTTCATCGGGAGGTGTGTGGTGTACTGCAAAACAGGACTCCACGGGATACTGTTCATCCCCACCGTCGACCTCCTCCAGCCTCCATGGGCTACCGTCGACCTCCTCCAGCCTCCACGGGCTCCTGTTCATCCAGCCTCCACCGCGCGCTACTCCACCGGCTACTGTTCAACCACCCCTCCATCATCTATTGTTCATCCAGCCCTCCACTATCTACTGTTCATCCAGCCCTCCACACCACGGGGTCTTGTTCAACCACCCCTCCACGGCCACCCCTCCACCGTCTACTGTTCATCCAGCCCACCACACCACGGGGTCCTGTTCATCCAGAGGCAACGCCACCGCTCACTATTCATCCAACCCCCCCCGCAACGCTCACTGTTCATCCAATCGATCGGCTTTAGTTAGCAGTAGTAGCAAAGGAATCGCTCCATCGGGTTCAGTTAACAGCCATTGATCGATCGCTTAGGTTCAGTAACGCGTAACCTGCAGTGCACTCGCTTGGGTTCAGTTAGAGCCCAACGCCTCGCTCGGGTTCAGTTAGAGCCAACGCCTTGCACACACGCGCGTACGTGTACAAGAGAAACACACATCACTCGGCCCCCAACCTCCCACCGTAACCGGCAACTCCCCGAAATTTTCCTCCCCCTCGCTTCTACCACGGTTTTTTCCGTCATGGACGGCCCAAAGAATGTCATGCAGCTGCGTCTCCGGCTCGCCCAGGATGAAAAGCCCATTTTCTGACATGATTTTTTGTCATAGAAGTAGGAGCCCACCACATCTATGATGATACCGGGTTTTGTCACAATTATCGTCATAGAAGTGTCATATGTATGACAAAAAAAAATTTCGTTCGGCCCAAAATGTCACGGATGTGTCTTTTTTTTGTAGTGATTGACGTGTGCAAGTTCAAGTGGAGCATCACGAAGAGATCAAGTGCTTGTAGCTTGCCTGGCATTTTGGTGTCAATCGACTTTTGAAGATGTGCCAAAGAGTGGCTCACCCATAGTGGAGTATGGGGGAGAAATCAACTAGTCTTCATCGAGCGAGCTCAATCAAGAAAGGTGGTCCAACTTGAGGGAGTCAAGATCATCATCATCTAGCTCAAGTGGACTTCGTGCAAGGCAAAGGTTTGCCCTTGATAGGTTTTATATTTTACCGCTCTCATGGTGATAGTTTGGCGACCGGGTTATAGGATCGATAGCCGTACTATCAAGGGGGGCTCTCAAGTGACTAGCTTGATCGTATCGTTCGTCGAGAGCTCAAACCATTGCATCCTTGCATCATCTTTCTGGATTCTTATTTGTTTTTTATTTTGAGGTTTTAGAGCTTGTGGTAATCTTCTTGACAAGCTCGAGTTCATCAAAAACAGAGTTCACATGCTTCTTCTATTGCATTTTCGGTGTTGGAGGTTTTACCGGCCCTATTCGAGGAAGGGTTCTCACCATTTTCGTTTGAGCCTTTTCTAATTTGCTTCTTATTGTTATTTCTATCAAGATTCTGTTCGGCCTTGTCGCTAGCTTTCCAACAAACTTGGTTTCGTTGAATTCAGAGTCCGTTTGCAGAAGTTGTGGCAGTTTTGGTGTTCTGAAAAGGCTGCAGAGGTACTACCGCGAATTGGAGCAGATGTAATTTTTTACTACCGCTCCAGAGCGGTAGTACCGCAGCTCCTACAGCGGTAGTACCGCTCCAGATCGAAAACTCGTCCCAAGTCATGCGGTGGTAGGCACAGATGTATTTTTTAGTTCCGCTCGCAAGCAGTAGTACCGCTACCCTTTGCGGTAGTACCGTGAGGACGAGCAGTAGTACCGCTCCGGCGGTACTACCACTCCTTGTAGCGGTAGTACCGCTCTGTGTGGGTTCTGAGGATAACGGTTGGATTTTTCCCCACCTATAAAAGGGGATCTTCTTCCCCAATGAACCTTATCTCTTGAGCTCGTGTTCTTCCCTCATTGTTGACCTTCTTCGAGCTTGCTAACTCTCAATCCCTCCAATGATTCTTGCCAGTTCTTGAGGGAAAAGAGAGAGGAGATCTAGATCCACGTTTCCACCAATCACTTTCTCCTCTAAGTGAGGGAACCCCTTGGATCTAGATCTTGGAGTTCTTGGTGTTCTCCTTGTTCTTCCTCTCATTTTGCTCCCTAGCATTAGTTGCTTCGGTGGGATTTGGGAGAGAAGGACTTGGGCACTCCGTGTGCCCTTGCCATTGCATTTGGTGCATCGGTTTGAGTTCTTCACGTGATACGTGGAAGTTAGAAGTTGAGAAGCTTATTACTTTTGGGTGCTTGGCACCTGAGGGAGTCCTGGATTAGGGGGTGTCCGGATGGCCGGACTATGACCTTTGGCCGGACTCCCGGACTATGAAGATACAAGATTGAAGACTTCGTCCCGTGTCCGGATAGGACTTTCCTTGGCGTGGAAGGCAAGCTTGGCGATACGATATGTAGATCTCCTCCCATTGTAACCGACTCTGTGTAACCCTAGCCCTCTCCGGTGTCTATATAAACCGAGAGTTTTAGTCCATAGGACGAACAACAATCATACCATAGGCTAGCTTCTAGGGTTTAGCCTCTCTGATCTCGTGGTAGATCAACTCTTGTACTACCCATATCATCAATATTGATCAAGCAGGAGTATGGTTTTCCCTCCATCGAGAGGGCCTGAACCTGGGTAAAAACATCGTGTCCGTTGTCTCCTGTTACCATCCGCCTAGACGGACAGTTCGGGACCCCCTACACGAGATCCGCCGGTTTTGCCACCGACATTGGTGCTTTCATTGAGAGCTCTGTGTCGTCACCTTTAGGCCCGATGGCTTCTTCGATCATCAACCACGACGCAGTCCAGGGTGAGACTTTTCTCCCCGGACAGATCTTCGTGTTCGGCGGCTTCGCACTGCGAGCCAATTCGCTTGGCCGTCTGGAGCAGATTGAAGGCTATGCCCCTGGCCATCAGGTCAGATTTGGAAGTTTAAACTACACGGCTGACATCCGCGGGGACTTGATCTTCGATGGATTCGAGCCACGGTCGAGCGCGCCGCACTGTCACGATGGGCATGATCTAGCTCTGCCGCCGGACAATGCCCAGAGTGCCGCTTAGGAGTCCGCTCCGACCCTTAGCTCGGAGCCGACCGCGCCAGTCGGGGATGGACGGTTGGACGCCGCCCCAGGAGCTGCAATCTCTACGGTGATCAAGCCGAATACCAGCCTAGTCCTTTGTGAGGCCTGTGACTCCAAGGTGCCGGACTCCGAATCTTCCGCACCCCTTCCGATTGAACCCAATTGGGCTTCGATCATGGAGTTCACCGCCGCGGACATCTTTCAGCACTCACCCTTTGGCGACATCCTGAATTCACTAAAGTCTCTCTCTTTGTTAGGAGAGCCCTGGCCGGACTATGGTCAGCAAGGTTGGGATGCGGACGACGAAGAAATTCAAAACCCACCCACCACCCACTTCGTAGCCACTGTCGATGATTTAACCGACATGCTCGACTTCGACTCTGAAGACATCAACGGTATGGACGCCGATGAAGGAGACGACCAAGGACCAACACCTATAGGGCACTGGAAAGCCACCTCGTCATATGACATATACATAGTGGACACCCCGAAAGCAGGGAATGGTGATGAAAAAACGGAGGATGACCCCTCCAAGAAACAACCTAAGCGCCGGCGTCAGCGGCGCCACTCTAAATCCCTCCAAAGCAAAAACGGCGAGTCCGGCACTGGAGATAACAACACCCTGGACAGTGTTGAAGACAACCCCCTCCAGCAGGATTCAGCGCAGGAGGATGGAGAAGCCAGCCCTCATGAGAGAGCGACAAACAGGAAGGTCGAGGACGACAATTATGTGCCTCCCTCCGAAGACGAGGCAAGCCTCGACGACAACGAATTTGTCATGCCAGAGGATCCCGTCGAACAAGAGAGTTTCAAACGCAGTCTTATGGCCACGACAAGCAGCCTCGAGAAAAAACAACAGCAGCTTAGAGCTGACCAAGATTTGCTAGCCGACAGATGGACTGAAGTCCTGGCGGCCGAAGAGTACAAACTCGAACGCCCCTCCAGGAGCTACCGAAAGCGCATGCTGCTACCCCAACTAGAGGAGGAAGCAACTAAACCTACATCACCAGTGTATGATGCGGCCGATCGGCCACCCCGTGGCCGCGACAGAGAGGCCTTTCGGCCCTCAACTCAAGCCGCACCCCGGCGCCGCTCAAAAAATACCAGGGCATGGGGAAACGCACCAGACATGCGAGACATATTGGAGGACAAGGCAAGGCAAACAAGATCAATCTACGGATCGCGTGGGCGCCCCACGTCACGTGACGATAACCGTCACGCCGGATATGGCAAATACGGCCAGGCCAAACACAACAGACAAAGCTCATCCGAGCTACGTCGTGATATAGCCCAGTACAGAGGCGCCGCACACCCACTATGCTTCACAGACGAAGTAATGGATCATCAAATCCCCGAGGGTTTTAGACATGTAAACATCAAATCATACGATGGCACAACAGATCCCGCGGTATGGATCGAGGATTATCTCCTTCATATCCACATGGCCCGTGGTGATGATCTACACGCCATCAAATACCTCCCGCTCAAGCTTAAAGGACCAGCTCGGCATTGGCTTAACAGCCTGCCAGCAGAGTCAATTAGTTACTGGGAGGACCTGGAATCCACATTCCTTGACAACTTCCAGGGCACTTATGTGCGACCACCAGACGCCGATGACCTAAGCCACATAATTCAGCAGCAAGAGGAATCAGCCAGACAATTCTGGACGCGGTTCCTAACCAAGAAAAATCAAATAGTCGACTGTCCGGACGCAGAGGCCCTTGCAGCCTTCAGGCACAACATCCGAGACGACTGGCTTGCCTGGCACCTAGGACAGGAAAAGCCGAAATCTATGGCAGCCCTCATGACACTCATGATCCGCTTTTGTGTGGGAGAAGACAGCTGGCTAGCTCGAAGCAATAACATGACCAAGAGCCCTGGTAACTCAGATACCAAGGAAAACAATGGCAGGTCACGTCGTAACAAGCACAAGCTCCGTATTAACGGCGATAATACCGAGGATATGATAGTTAATGCCAGATTCAGAGGCTCTAAACCCGGTCAGCGGAAGAAGCCATTCAAAAGAAATCCTCCGGGACCATCCAGTTTAGACCGGATACATGGCACCCCCGAACAATCAGCCAATCACACCAACAGGGATTGTTGGGTGTTCAAGCAGGCAGGCAAGTTAAGTGCCGAAAACAGAGACAAGGGGCTGCATAGCAATGACGAGGAGGAGCCCCGGCCGCCGAACAACAGAGGACAGAAGGGCTTCCCCCCACAAGTGCGGACGGTGAACATGATATATGCAACCCATATCCCCAAAAGGGAACGGAAGCGTGCTCTCAAGGATGTCTATGCGTTGGAGCCAGTCGCCCCAAAGTTCAACCCATGGTCCTCCTGCCCGATCACTTTTGATCGAAGGGACCACCCCACTAGCATTCGTCATGGCGGATTCGCCGCATTGGTCCTAGACCCAATCATTGACAGATTTCACCTCACTAGAGTCCTCATGGACGGTGGCAGCAGCCTGAACCTGCTTTATCAGGATACAGTGCAAAAAATGGGTATAGATCCCTCGAGGATTAAACCCACAAAGACGACCTTTAAAGGCATCATACCAGGTGTAGAAGCTAGCTGTACAGGCTCAGTTACACTCGAAGTGGTCTTCAGATCCCCGGATAATTTCCGAAGCGAAGAGTTAATCTTCGATATAGTCCCGTTCCGCAGTGGCTATCATGCCCTGCTCGGACGAACCGCATTCGCAAAATTTAATGCGGTGCCGCACTATGCATATCTCAAGCTCAAGATGCCAGGCCCTCGCGGAGTCATTACGGTCAATGGAAACACCGAACGCTCTCTCCGAACAGAGGAGCACACGGCGGCCCTGGCGGCGGAAGTACAAAGTAGCCTCTCAAGGAAAATCTCCAATCCGGCTGTTAAACATCCGGACAACGTCAAGCGCGCCCGAAGTAACCTACAACAAAACCGTCTGGCACGTTCCGAGCAAGCATAGCAGTGTGGCCCCAACCCTAGCCCTCGCGGGATTGTGATAGCAGTACCACACATACATAATTACACTCTGGAAATACCATGGGCATAAGGGGAGGGGCACAACCACGGCACGCCTAGAATGCGGCTCAACCGCACTAGGGGCTCCCGATTTTGCCATTTCTTCCTTTTTCTTTTTATATATACTTTTAGGACTCCACCATTCGGAAGGCCTGTCCGGCAATACACTCGCCAAACACACGATGCAACAGCCAGGGAGACAACAAGCCACGTCAAATGTCCAGGTGGTCTCTATAACGAGCTAAATACCTGTCTTACTTAATGTCTCGCAGCTTGCCCCTAGAGGGGGACATGTCAAATAATCCCATCTCTTGCGTTTTGCACTATTTTTATCGTCGTGCTCTCATAGCAGCCCCTTTTTTAATAAACAATACATAGCTCTTGTCTGTTATTGTATTCATTTATTTTTATATAAATATGTTCAATCATGAAATTAAGCAACCGTACACTTTGGTACGACCAATACACCAGGGGCTTAAGTACCCCATAATACAGTGTGAGAAGACCGAACACTCTCATGAGTGCGGCACCCCGAACTTATAGCACTATATGCATCTGCTCCGAATCATGTCTTGGATCAATAGTTGAATTTGCCCGGCTCCCATGTTTTGGCACCTTACGTTCCACAATGTCGGCTAAGGTAGCACTGGGAGAACTACTGCGATTGTGCCCCAGTTGAGCTGGGTTAACACCTCAGTAGAGAAAGCTAAAACTGACCGTCATGATAGGGCGAGAGACCTGTCGCTGTTCGAGAGGTTTTTCGAGTCCCTAAAGACTTATGCCGCTTAGAGCAAGGAGCTGGATTTATCCGGCCTAGGCGTGGATAGCGCCCCGAACTCGGTCTTCCGAATACTTGGGGCTTCGCCGAAATTTAAAATTATAGAATTCTATGGCTAAGTGAGAGTGATAAAGCATTATAAGTCCGATGGCCTTGTTCGTTGTGCTGAGCGCCTCCCTAGACGGACCCAAGAATGGGAACAAGAGCGCTCAGGTTTATCCTGAACACCCCAGCACTCGTGGCATGGGGGTAGAAGCCGACGACTTGCATCTCTCAGATTTAATAAACGGCCGCACAAAAGGTAATATTTTAAATTCAAAAAGTGTTGCTTAGCGCATATGAACAAGTTTTCAGCGCACAGGATAAACATGAGAGAGTGTACTAAAAAATTACATCCCTCATACATTCATTCGCTACAAGACGGGTACCCTTCAGGACGCCCTCATAATACATCTCGGGCATGCGATGCTCCTTCCCCTCGGGTGGCCCATCCTTCACCAGCTTCTCAGCATCCAGCTTGCCCCAGTGCACTTTAGCACGGGCAAAAGCCCTACGGGCGCCCTCGATGCAATACGGAGCGCTTGATGACTTCCAGCCGTGGACAAGCAGCCACCAGCCACCGCACCAGCCCAAAGTAGCTCAAAGGCATGGCCTCCCCAGGCCACAGCCGGCCTATCAGACCCTTCATGGCCTGCTCAGCTACCTTATGAAGCTCGACCAGCTGCTTCAACTAGTCACTCAGGGGCACCAGGTGTCCGGCCTCAGCATAGTGGGACCAGAACACCTCTCGGTCGAGCTCCCTTCCTCGGCCCGGTAGAATGCGGTGGCATCGGATACACTGCGGGGCAGATCTGCGAATGCTCCTGGAGAGCTCCGGATTCGGGTAAGTAATAGGTAATTTACTTTCACGTGCTTGCTTTGCATAAAGAATGCCTTACCCGCCGCAGTCTTTTTCATCGCCTCAATCTCCTGGAGGGCTTTTTGGGCTTCGGCCTTGGCAGATTTGGCGCTTTCAAGTGCCGAGGCAAGCTCAGACTCTCGAGTCTTCGAGTCAAGCTCTAAACTCTCATGTTTCTTCATGAGAGCATCGAGCTCTTGCCGCACCTCCGCCACCCGCGCCTCTTGCTTTTCTCGCTCAGTGCGCTCCACGACCGCATTGTCTTTGGCCTTGGACAGCGCTTCCTTCAGGGTCGCCACCTCGGATGTGGCCCCTGCAACATTAACGTTGGTCCTGTCATTATTTGCAACCAGGTATTTTTTATATACTTACATAAGGTATTACATACCTTCCTTGTCCTCGAGCTGCTTCTTGGCACGGCCGAGCTCATTCTCGGACCGCTCGAGGCTCTGCTTCAATGCATCGACCTCCGCAGTCAGTGTGGCAGAGGTCAGCAGCGCAGCCTGCATTCCCATATTGACATATTTATGTTAGACTCCTGCATATATCTTTTTAAGATCCTCAGTCCGGCTTTTCTTTCCGAACACCAAACTGAGCATCAGGGGCTACTGTCTATGCGGTAACATTTTTATATGTTTTAAACACATACCTCAAAGCCTGTTAGAAGGCTGGTATAGGCTTCTGTCAGCCCGCTCTTGGCGGACTGAACCTTCTGAATCACCGCACTCATATTAGTGCGGTGCTCCTCGTCGATGGAGGCGCCGTTAAGCACCTCCAGCAAATTGTCCGGTGCCTCCGGTTGGACAGAGGCCTCCGGCATCATAGGCTTGCCCTTCTTGCGAAGGGGCCGCCTGCCAGACTCCAGAACCACTGAAGGTTCCGGAGCAGTGTCTGGCCTAGGGCCGGACTTAGATCCCTCTGGGGCTTCATCCCCTTTGGGCCTGGAGTCCGGGAGGTCGCCTTGCGGCGCCTCCAAGACCACGTCCTCCTGGTTTAGTCCCTCTTGGGACTCCACCTCAGCATCGTCCGTAGGGCGAGGGAAGGAGGCCGTCGGGAGTGAAGCGCTATTCACATCCGACGAATCCAGGGAGCCGCTCGACGAATCACCGAGCTGAGCCTTGGGCGGACTGCATGATTGAATTCGGCGTAAGAAGGTACTGTACAATAGAGGAACGCCATAAGTTATTCTGGTATCCGGATACTTACGATTTTGCCGAGGGCTTGATCCTGGATGGTCATTCCTCTCCGCCGTCTTCGGCGTCGGAGGCATAGTCCGGAAGAAGGGTCTTCCCCTTCTTGGACCCTCCGGCCTCCCCAGTTGGGGCGGCCTTCCTTTTCTTTCCTCCCCTCGCTGGAGGGGAAGAGGCTTCTTCTTCCTCCTCCTCGTCTTCGGAGGCGGAGGGCGCTTCGGGGTCGTCAGGCGATGAGTCCGACACCACCAGGCGTTGGGAACTCTTTCGAGCCCCCGTGGCCTTCTTCTTGGCCTTCTTCTCCGGCACCACGTGGGGTGCCGGAACCAGCAGCTTTGTCAAACGGGCGTCCGCTGGGTCTTCGGGCAAAGGAGCCGGACAGTTGATCTGTCCGGCCTTCTTCTGCCAGTCCTGTTAAAGGAATGGGAGTTTAGATCCCGCATAGAGTCAAACTATGGAAAACAAATACCCCGTGATGGGTAAATTGAGCTTACCGCGCTGGCTTGACGCTTCGCGCAGAATCCTCGATCCTCGGTAATGGGAGGGTGAACCTCAGAGCTCTTGAAAAGCACCTTCGAGGCATCTTCGTGCGTTGTGTCGAAGAGCCCGGACAAAGTTTGGTGCTGGGCCGGGTCGAATTCCCGCAGATTAAAAGCCCGTCGTTGACACAGGAGGATCCGGCGGAAGAGCATGACCTGGACTACGGTGACGAGTTTAACCTTCCTGTCGATCAGGTCTTTGACGCAGGTTTGAAGTCCGGTCACCTCTGCCGAATTACCCCATGACAGACCCATCTCTTTCCATGAGGTGAGCCATGTGGGGATGCCAGATCGGAATTCGGGGGCCGCTACCCATTCAGGGTCACGCGGGTCGGTGATGTAGAACCACCCCGATTGCCACCCTTTGATGGTTTCCACGAAGGCACCCTCGAGCCATGTAACGTTGGCATCTTGCCCACCATGGTGCCTCTGCACTCCGCTTGTCGGCCGCCCACAACCTTCGGCTTGACATTGAAGTTCTTCAGCCATAAGCCGAAGTGGGGCTGGAGGCGGAGGAAGACCTCACACACGACGATGAACGCCGAGATGTTGAGAATGAAGTTCGGGGCCAGATCGTGGAAGTCCAGGCCGTAGTAGAACATGAGCCCCGGATGAACGGGTGAAGAGGAAAGCCCAGTCCACAGAGGAAATGGGGGAGAAACATGACCCTCTCATGGGGCCTAGGGGTGGGGATGAGTTGCCCCTCATCTGGAAGCCGGTGAGCGATGTCGTTAGACAAGTATCCGGCCTTCCTCAACTTTTTGATGTGCCCTCCGTGACGGTGGAGGCCATCCATCTACCTCCCGCTCCGGACATGGTTGGAGAAGGTTGAGGTGGGAAGTGCGGACTGGGGCGCTGGAGCTCGAGTGCGCAGGAATGGATAAGCAAAGGAGGAAGAAGGCGTAGATGGAAAGGGTGAATCCTTATCCCCTTATATGGGCGGCCGAAACTATGAGCCCCCACTAGCCTAATAAAACTCGCTTATCTCCTAAGCGCCACGGTTAATGGCGCGGTTGGGTTACCCACGCCCGTATTGATGAGAATCCCGGAATAAGGGGGCACGATCTCTGCTTTGAGAAGACGTGTCAAGGAAACCGCCTCGCTAAACACGCTGAGGTGGGACAGTAAAACAATTCAAATAATGGTTTGGGTGTGGCATGACGTCACGCTACGGAGTACGTCAGCAGATTGGATTTGTGTAGATATTATCCTCTCTATGGTGGTATGTGGAACTTATTTTGCAGAGCCGGACACTATCCTTGTGTTCAAACATCTTCTATGAAGTATTCATAGGAGGAACCCGCCTTGCAATGCCGAAGACAATTTTCGCGCCGGGCTCGTCGTCATTGAAGCCTGGTTCAGGGGCTACTGAGGGAGTCCTGGATTAGGGGGTGTCCGGATGGCCGGACTATGACCTTTGGCCGGACTCCCGGACTATGAAGATACAAGATTGAAGACTTCGTCCCGTGTCCGGATAGGACTTTCCTTAGCGTGGAAGGCAAGCTTGGCGATACGATATGTAGATCTCCTCCCATTGTAACCGACTCTTTGTAACCCTAGCCCTCTCCGGTGTCTATATAAACCGAAGAGTTTTAGTCCATAGGACGAACAAAAATCATACCATAGGCTAGCTTCTAGGGTTTAGCCTCTCTGATCTCGTGGTAGATCAACTCTTGTACTACCCATATCATCAATATTAATCAAGCAGGAGTAGGGTTTTACCTCCATCGAGAGGGCCCGAACCTGGGTAAAAACATCGTGTCCCTTGTCTCCTGTTACCATCCGCCTAGACGCGCAGTTCGGGACCCCCTACCCGAGATCCGCCAGTTTTGACACCGACAACACCCTTGAGCTTGTTACTCTTGGGTGTTTGGACACCTTAGAGCTTGTTCCTCTTGGGTGCCTTAGTGCCCTAGATGGTTGGTGTTGTTCGGAGCCCAATCATTGTGGTGTAAAGCTCCGGGCAAGCGTCAGTATCTCCAATTAGGTTGTGGAGATCGCCCCGAGCAATTTGACGGGTACCGGTGACCGCCCCAAGGGTTGCCAAAGTGTACGGGTTCGGTGACTGCTCCCAAGGGTTGCCATTTTCACGGGTTCAGTGACCGCCCTCAAGGGTCCCTTAGTGGAATCACGACATCTTGCATTGTGCGAGGGCGTGAGGAGATTACGGTGGCCCTAGTGGCTTCTTGGGGAGCATTGTGCCTCCACATCGCTCCAAATGGAGTTTAGCATCCGCAAGGGTGTGAACTTCAGGATACATCATCATCTCCGAGTGCCTCGGTTATCTCTTACCCGAGCCCTTTACTTATGCACTTCACTTTGTGATAGCCATATTGTTCTTTGTCATGTATCTTGCTATCACATAGTTGCTTATCTTGCTTAGCATAAGTTGTTGGTGCACATAGGTGAGCCTAGTTGTTGTAGGTTTTGTGCTTGACAAATTAGCCATTAGGTTTATTCCGCATTTGTTAAAGCCTCTACTGTTATTATTTTAAAACACCTATTCACCCCCCTCTAGGTGATATCCACGATCTTTCACCTTCTTCTTCCTCCGCTCATCCATTCTCTCGCTCGAGCTCTAGCGCCCAAGCTCTCACCCTTTCCGCAAATTCATTCAAGCATGTCCGGAGCGGGAGGCAAGTGGATGGCCTCTACCGTCCGGGAGAAGGATATCAAGAAACTTCGGGAGGCCGGTCATCTAAACAAGAAAATCAGCCATCATTTCTCGACGACAAGACAGATCGTTCCTACTCCGGAACCCCATGAGAGGGTTGTATTCCTTCCTAACTTTGTCTGAGGGCTAGGGTTTCCCCTCCACCCATTCATTCGCGGCATTATGTATTACTACGGGATCGATTTTCATGATCTATCCCCCAATTCCTTCCTCAATGTATCGACATTCATCGTTGTATGCGAGGCCTTTCTTCGAATCTCGCCACATTTCGGCTTATGGCTGAAGATTTTCAATGTGATGCCCAAGGTAGTGAGCGGCGAGCACGCTGAGTGCCGAGGGACTATGGTGAGCAAGATGCCGAACGTCATATGCCCATCAAGAACCTTCAATGATTCCGTCAAGGGGTGGCAACAACAGTGGTTCTACGTCACTGAGCCACGCGACACAAAATGGGCCGCAGCTCCCGAATTCTAATGTGGAGCTCCACTGCGGCTTACGTCCTGGCCCAAGAAGGTCCCAAACTGGTCTTCACCCGATGAGTTGTCGGTGCTCTAGACGCGCGTCAAGGGTATGGAAGACAAGAATATCAAACTTGTCAATGTAGTCCAGGTGATGTTAGTCCGCCGGATTCTCCCTTGTCAACACTGGGCCTGCAATCTGTGGGAATTCGACCCGGCCAAGCACATGACTCTTGTGAGGTTCTTCGGCTCATCACACAAAGACATCTGGAAAGTGCTTTTTAAATCCGGCAAATTATGGCCGGACTCAGCCGAGGACTGCAGGTATCAACTGTCCTGTCCTGCCCTGCAAGTTCGGCAAGTCTCCGTATGTTGGCAAGTTACATGCTTTTATCTATATAATCCGAGGGAAACGCTCAATGTATTTTTCCCCAATCTCTTAGGGCTGGACTGAGGGAGTCCTGGATAAGGGGGTATCCGGACAGCCGGAGTGTATACATCGTTCGGACTATAGAAGCGTCAAGCTACAAGATTCAAGACTTTGGCTCGTGTCCGGATGGGACTCTCCTTTGCGTGGAGGACCAGCTTGGCGATCTGGATATTATGTTTCCTTCCTTGTAACCGACTCCATGTAAACCCTAGCTCTCCGGTGTCTATATAAACCGGAGAGCATGGTCCTTAGAAGGCTGATCACAATTACAATCATACCATCATAGGCTAGCTCTTAGGGTTTAGCCTCTACGATCTCGTGGTAGATCTACTCTTGTACTACACATATCTTAAATATTAATCAAGTAGGAAGTAGGGTTTTACCTCCATCGAGAGGGCCCGAACCTGGGTAAACATTGTGTCCCTTGCTTCCTGTTACCATCAGCCTAAGACGCATAGATCGGGACCCCCTACCCGAGATCTGCCGGTTTTGACACCGACATTGGTTCTTTCATTGAGAGTTCCTCTGTGTCATCGCTTCGAGGCCTGATGGCGTCTTCAATCGTCAACAACACGGTCCAGAGAGAGACTTTTCTCCCTGGACAGATCTTTGTGTTCGGCGGCTTCGCACTGCGGGCCAGTTCGCTTGGCCAGTTGGAGCAGATCGATAGCTTCGCCCCTGGCCACCAGATCAGGTTCGGAAACTTGAACTAGACGGCAGATATCTGCGGAGACTTGATCTTCGACGGATTCGAGCCTGTGCCAGGAACGCCGGACAGTCACGACGGGCACAACCTAAACCTGCTGTCGGACAATGCTCGGCACATCATCCTCGAAGCAGCCCCGGATCTACATCCAGGGCAGGATGTGATGCCCATGGACGGAGGGCTGGACCCCGCCCCGCAGGCCGCACACTCGTCGGCGGTGGAGCCGAATACAGGTCTCACCTCTGTGGAGGCCTGTAACCCTGGGTCCCTGGACTCATATCCGGCTGTTGGCCCTGATCCGAACACCCTCGAGCCAGCCGAGCCAGGTTGGGCTCCGGTAATGGAGTTTACCGCTGCGGACATCTTTCAGCACTCACCTTTTGGCGACATGCTGAAGTCATTAAAGTCTCTCTCTCTGTCAGGAGGCTCTGAGCTAAACTATGTCTGGCTTGAGTGGGAAGCAGGCGACGAAGGAATTCGCTCCCCACCCACCACCCACTTTGTCGCCACGATCGATGATTTAACCGACGTGCTAGACTTCGACTTCGAAGACATCGACGGTATGGACGACGATGCAGGAGACATACATGAGCCACCGCTCACAGGGCGGTGGACAACCACTTCTTCATATGATATATACATGGTGGACACTCCAAAAGAAACCAATGGCGATGAGGCGACGGAGGCTAACCCCTCCAAGAAGAAAGCAAAGCATGGGCACCGCCATCGCCGCTCCAAGCCCCGCCAAGGCAATACCGACACCGGAGACGAGGATAATCCGAACGGTGCCGACGATGAATACAACCCCGAACAGCCCGCCTTCGAGCAGGCCGAACAGAAGACGGGCATGACAGCCCAGATGAACAGGCGATGGACGGGTATCCGGAGGAGGACAACTACATGCCCCTCTCCAAAGATGAGATTAGCCTCGGCGGCGATGAGTTCGGCGTACCCGAAGACCCCACAGAGCAGGAACGCTTCAAGCGTCGGCTTATTGCCACTGCGAGAAGCCTGAAGAAGAAGCAGCAGCAGCTTCAAGCTGATCAAGATATGCTCACAGATAGATGGACAAAAGTCCTGGCAGCCGAGGAATATGGACTCGAGTGCCACATGGCTGACCGACCACCTTGAGGTCGGGATAAATCGGCATATCAGCCCGAATACCAGCCCCCACCCCCTCGCCGGTTTACCATGGCCCGAGGCAATACTTAGGACCTGCGCGATAAACTGGATAACGCCGCAGGACAACCAAGATCGATCTACGGATCATGGGGACGCGCCGCAACACATGACGATGACCGTCATACCGGATACACTAACAGCAAAACCGACCGGGCCGAATACAACCAGTCAGACGCAGTCGGACTGCGTCGCGACATAGCCCGGCACAGAGGCGCCGCACACCCCCTCTGCTTCACCGATGAAGTGATGGATCATGAATTCCCAGAAGGGTTCAAACCCGTAAACATCGAATCATACGATGGCACAACAGACCCCGCGGTATGGATCGAGGATTTCCTTCTCCACATTCGCATGGCCCGCGGAGATGATCTACATGCCATCAAGTATCTTCCCCTTAAGCTCAAAGGACCTGCCCGGCACTGGCTAAACAGCCTGTCCGCAAATTCCATTGGTTGTTGGGAAAATCTGGAAGACGCATTTCTTGACAACTTCCAGGGCACATATGTGCGACCTCCGGATGCCGATGACTTGAGCCAAATTACTCAACAGCCCGGAGAATCAGCCAGGAAGTTCTGGACTCGGTTCCTAACTAAAAAGAACCAAATAGTCGACTGTCCGGACGCTGAAGCCCTGGCGGCCTTCAAGCATAATATCCGTGACGAGTGGCTCGCCAGACACCTCGGCCAGGAGAAACCAAAGTCCATGGCAGCTCTCACGACACTAATGACCCACTTTTGTGCGGGCGAGGACAGTTGGTTGGCTCGCAGCAGCACTATGCTGCATTCTGGGACGTCAGATGTTCGTGACAATAACAGCAAGCTACGGCGCAACAGACACAAGCGATAGAACAATGGAGACAACACCGAAGACACGACGGTCAATGCCGGATTCAATGGATCCAAATCCGGTCAGCGGAAGAAGCCATTCAAGAGAAATAATCAGGGACCGTCCAGTCTAGACCGCATACTGGAGCGCTCGTGCCAAATTCATGGCACCCCGGACAAGCCAGCCAATCACACCAATAGAGACTGCTGGGTATTTAAACAGGCCGGCAAAATAAATGCCGAAAATAAGGACAAGGGGATGCACAACGACGATGATGATGAGCCCCGGCGTCCGAACATGGGGGGACAGAAGAAATTCCCCCCCCCCCTAGGTGAAAACGGTCAACATGATCTATGACACCCACATCCCCAAGCGGGAACGGAAGCGAGCACTACGGGACGTATACACGATGGAGCCAGTCGTCCCCAAATTCAACCCGTGGTCAGCTTGTCTGACCACCTTTGATCGTAGGGATCATCCTACTAGCATCCGTCACGGCGGCTCAGCCGCATTGGTTTTAGACCCAATTATAGACGGATTTCACCTCACAAGAGTCCTTATGGACGGAGGCAGCAGCTTGAACCCGCTTTATCAGGACACGATGCGCAAAATGGGCATTGATCCTTCAAGGATTAAGCCCACCGAAACCACCTTTAAGGGTGTCATTCCTGGAGTAGAGGCCCGCTGTACGGGCTCTATAACATTGGAAGTGGTCTTCGGATCTCCGGATAACTTCCGAAGCGAAGAGCTAATCTTTGATATCGTCCCTTTCCGCAGTGGTTACCATGCACTGCTCGGACGAACCGCATTCGCCAAATTCAACGCGGTACCACACTATGCATACCTCATGCTAAAGATGCCAGGCCCGCGCGGGGTCATAACAGTCAACGGAAATATGGACCGCTCTCTCCGTATAGAAGAGCACACTGCGGCCCTTGCGGCCGAAGTACAATGCGGCCTCCTCCGGAAAACCACCAATCCGGTGACGACAACCTCAAGCTCCGTCAAGTGAGGGCGGAACACCCTGCAACAGGATCAGCAGGCATGTCAAGAGCATGACTAGCAGTCCGGCCTCCGCTCAAGTCCCACCCAAGTAGCATTCATGCCACGCGTACACAATTACGCACTCAAAATACCATGGGCACAGATGGAGGCGTAGTAGTGGCTCAGTCAACAGTATGGTATTCCTTCGTAACCTTTCCTTTTACCCTTAAGGACATTGCTTTAGTGCAGCTTCTCCAGAAGAGCCGGATTGTCGGACTTACATAGGAGAGGAAACCTAGGAGGCAACAGGCTTTGGGCACAGCAGGAAACACCCAGGTGGAATCTATTTATGATTGTTGTTCCTGCTTTATCTATCTGTACGTAGCCAGCCCCTCGATAGGATATGTCAAATAATCCTATTTGTCTCCGCTTAATGCAAACATTGTAAACATACGCCTAAACGAGACCATGTATAGTGTCAGCTTACTTATTTTTATTTGAGCATTTTTATAAATGTCTATTTGATTTTTGCATCCGTACACTTTGGTACGCTTAGTTTGCCAAGGGCTTCTTATGGCGCCCCACAATACGGCAAGTCAAGTCCGAACACTTTCAACAGTGCGGCACCCTGAACTTATAGCATTATATGCATCAGCTCCGAATCATGTCTTGGGTTACAGTTGGGATAGCCCGGCTCCGTTGTTTTGGTGCCTTACATTCCGTTAATTCGGCTAAGGTAGCGCAGGGAGAACTACTGCGATTGTGCCCTGGTTTTTCCGAACGAGCACCTCAGTAGAGAAAGCACAAAACTGTGCGGCATGATGTGGCAAGAGTTGGTCACTGTTCGAGAGGTCTTAAAATCCTTAAAGATTTTTCCGCTTTAGGCGACAATTCGGCTTTGTCTAATATAGGCGTGTGTAGCGCCCCAATTCGGCCTTCCGGATTCTAGGGGCTTCGTCGAAATTTAAAATTATAGACTTCTATGGCTAAGTGAAGGTTATAAAGCCGTATAGTCCGATTGCCTTGTTCGCTGCGCTGGACACCTCCTTAAGGGACCAAACATTTGGATAAAGAGTGTCCGGGTTTTCCACGAACACCCCAGTACTAGTTACACGGGGGCGGAAGCCAACGACTGGCCTACTTTCGGATTTGATAAACAGCCGCACAGAAGGTAATATTTTAAATAACAAAAGCGCTACATAGCGCAAGTAACTTTGTCTTTAAATTATAAACATGATAGAGGTGAATTCATTCAAAAATTATGTCTTTAGTACATTCATCAGCCACGAGGCAAGCACCCTTCATAACGCCATCATAATAATTCTCGGGCACGCGATGCGGCTTGCCCTCTGGCGGCCCGTCCTTCACCAGCTTCTCCACATCCAGCTTGCTCAATTGCACTTTCGCGCGGGCAAGGGTCCGGCGGGCACCCTCAATGCAAACGGATCGCTTGATGACTTCTAGTTGTGGACAGGCATCCACCATCTGCTTGATTAGGCCGAAGTAGCTGGTGGGCAGAAGCTCACCAGGCCATATCCGGACTATGAGACCCTTCATAGCCACTTCAGCCGCCTTGTGGAGTTCGACCAACTACTTCAGTTGGTCACTCAGAGGCGTTGAATGTTCAGCCCCAGCATACTGGGACCAGAACAGCTTCTCCGTTGAGCTCCCCTCCTGGGCACGGTAGAACTCCGCGACATCTGAGACGCTGCGTGGCAGATCTGCGAATGCCCCTGGAGAGCTCCGGATTCGAGTAAGTAAAAGAAACGCCTCCTCCACATGTTTGCTTTGCATAAAAACTTTCTTACCCGTTGCTATCTTTTTGGCCTCCTAGATCTCTTGATGTGCCCTCTCGGCTTCGGCCTTGGCGTCTCTTATAGTTGTAAGGGCCTTCGCAAGCTCGGCCTCTTTCGCTTTAAGCTCATGCTCCGCGGACTCGAGCTTCTTGCCAAGCTCCTGGAGCTCTTCTTGTACCTCGCCCACTCAGGCCTCTTGCTTTTCGCTCTCCTTCAGTTCCAAGGCCGCTTTGTGTTCAGCCTCGGACAAAGCATTTTTGAGAGACGCCACTTCGGTGGTGGCCTCTATTACCATATCACAATGTTTCGTCGTTAGCATACTCAAATTTTATTTACTATTCATTATATGAGAGGGGGAATCATTCACCTTTGCTCTCTTAGAGCTGCCTCCTCGCGAGGCCGAGCTCTCCCTGTGCCCGCTCTAAGTTCTGCATTAGGCCGGCGATTTCGGCCGTGCGAGCAGCAGCGGCCAGTAGCATAGCCTATTTATTTACATTCATACTTATTGTTAGACTCCTGCGGATTATAATTGACCCTCCGTTTGGTTTTCTTTCCGAACACCAAACAGAGTATCAGGGGCTACTACCTATAGGGTGGTAATTTCACACATTTTTACTTACCTCAAAGCCTGCCAGGAGGCTGGTGCAGGCTTCGGTTAGTCCGCTCTTGGCGGACGAAACCTTCCGAATCACCGCACTCATAAGAGTACGGTGCTCTTCATCTAGGGAAGCACCTCGAAGCGCTTCCAGCAGACAATCCGACGCCTGGGGCGCAACGGAAGTCCTTGATACAGACGACCCTCCCTCGATAACGAGGGGCTGCCCGCCTAAGTCCGGAACCACTGAAGGCTCCGTAACAGTGTTCGGCTGAGAGCCCGGCTTGCCGTGGCTCTCATCAACATGATCCACGGGGACCTTGAACCCCGCGAGTCCGACGTCTGGGACGCTGCCTTGAGGCACCTCCAGGGCCACCTCTGCCATTGTCGGGAGCCTTCGGGACAACACCTCCGTGGCGTCCGCAGGCCGAGGAGACGTGGCCGTAGGGAGTGAGTTCATTGCTGACTCACTCAAGGACCTGTCCGAAGACGACACTTCGGGATGGGCCCTGGCTAGACTGCATACAAGTCCGGCATTATAAACAAAACTATGAAACGAAATTACGATTGAGTGCGGACACTTACGATCGCACTAGGGGCTTCTTCCTGGGCAACCACCCTTCCTTGCTATTGGTGGCGGTGGCGGAGTAGTCCGAAAGGGACACCTTTCCCTTCCTGGACGTTCCAGTCTCTCCCACCGGGGCGGCCTTCCTCTTCTTCCCTCCCCAAGTACGGGGAGGTGGAGTTTCTCCCTGTTCCTCCCCGCCTCCGCGGGAGGAATCTGTCTCGTCGTCATCGGACAACAAGCGTATGACAGCCTTGCACCGAGGGCCTCTCCTGGACCCCTGGCCTGCCGTCGCAGGCCCCCCATCCTTTCCGGACAGGGTGGCCTCCTCCTCTTCTTCTTCTTCCCCTTCGGGGGAGGAGTGCGCCTCATCGTCTTCAGACGAGGCTTGCGCAACCTTACTCCGGAGACCCTTTCGGGTCCCCGGGGCCTTCTTGTCGGCCTTCTTCTCCGGCCTCTTATAGGGCGCCGGGACCAGCATCTTCGTCAGAAGATCATTGGCTGGGCTTTCTGGCAACAGAGCCGGACTGTCAATCCACTCCGCTGTCTCCACATACTCCTAAACAAATATACACAATCACTTAGGAATTCTCCATGAATACATTGGGAAGAACCGAACGTGGTGGCTGCCTGAGAACTCACCTGGGTAGGGTGCCATGCGGCATGGAGCCCGCGGTCCTCGGTTATGAGAGTTGGAACTTCGGTGGCCTTGAATAACGCCTTCCACGCGTTATTGTGCTTCATGCCATAGAGCCTCTGGAGCGTCCGGTGTTCGGCCGGGACGAACTCCCACAGATTGAATGCCCGCCTTTGGCACGACAGAATCCAACCAATGAGCATGACTTGGATCACGTTGACAAGCTTGATGTTCTTGTCCTTCATGCCCTTGATGCAGTTGATGAGTCCGGTTAGCTCTGTAGATTCGCCCCATAACAGGCCCTTATGTTCCTAGGAGATGAGCCGCATAGGGGTTCCAGATCGGAACTCGGGGGCCGCCGCCCAGTTGGCGTCGCGTGGCTCGGTGATGTAGAACCACCCCCTTCACGGTTTTTGCAAAGGAGCCGTTAGGCCAGGTGACATTAGGCATTTTGCCCACCATGGCTCCTCCGCACTCTGCTTGTTGGCCACGCACGATCTTTGGCTTCACGCAAAAGATTTGCAGCCACAAGCCGAAATGAGGCTTGATGCGGAGGAAAGCCTCGCATACGACTATGAACGCCGATATGTTGAGGACGAAGTTTGGAGGTAGATCATGGAAGTTTAGCCCATAGTAGAACATGAGCCCATGGACGAAGGGGTGGAGTGGAAATCCCAGTCCACGGACAAAGTGGGCAAGGAACACGACCCTCTCGTGGGGTCCTGTAGTTGGGATGACCTGCCTCTCGTGTGGTAGCCGGTGCGCTATATCTGTGGCCAAGTATTCGGCCGCCCGAAGATTCGCGATCTTCTTCTCCGTCACGATGGAAGCCACCCACTTGCCTCCTACTCCGGACATGACTAACGGTGCGGAGAAGACCTGGACTAAGGGCGCTGGAGCTCGAGGGGGCAAGAGTATGCGAGGGAGGAAGAAGGCGTGGGTAAAAATGAGGAACTCTTATCCCTTTATAGAGGCGACGAAAGTGGTGCGCCTCCCCACTGGCCTGTTGAGAACCGCTTACTTCCCAAGCGCCACGATTGATGGCACGGGGGGATTACCCATACCCGTATTGATGAGAATCCTGTGATAAGGGGACATGATCTCTGCTTTGACAAGACATGTCAAGGAAACCGCCTCGCAATACGCGCTCTGGCTGGTTGTGAAAAGAAAAACGGTTCGGTCTGATCGTAATGACATGTCATCTAAAAAGTTGTCAACTGAAGTATCATTCTCTCTATGGTGGTATGTGAAGATCATTTTGCAGATCCGGACACGGTCTACGTGTTTGATAACCATCTTGGAGTATTGGAGGAGGAACCCGCCTTGCATTGCAGAAGACAAGACTGCGCGCTGGACTCGTTGTCATTGAAGCCTGGTTCAGGGGCTACTGAGGGAGTCCTGGATAAGGGGGTATCCGTACAACTGGACTGTATACATCATCCGGACTATAGAAGCGTCAAGATACAAGACTCAAGACTTCGGCTCGTGTCCGGATGGGACTCTCCTTTGCATGGAGGACAAGCTTGGCGATCCGGATATTATGTTCCCTTCCTTGTAACCGACTCCATGTAAACCCTAGCTCTTCGGTGTCTATATAAACCGGAGAGCATGGTCCTTAGAAGGCCGACCACAATTACAATCATACCATCATAGACTAGCTCTTAGGGTTTAGCCTCTATGATTTCGTGGTAGATCTACTCTTGTACTACACATACCTTCAATATTAATCAAGCAGGAAGTAGGGTTTTACCTCCATTGAGAGGGCCCGAAACTGGGTAAACATTGTGTCCCTTGCTTCCTATTACCATCAGCCTAAGACGCACAGATCGGGACCCCCTACCTGAGATCCACCGGTTTTGACACCAACATGGACGAAGAAGGCAGGGCAGATCTACTGTCTGGCCCTGCTGCCAGAAGAACCAGTCGGCCCACTTCTAACGAAGATGCTGGTCCCGGCGCCTTACAAGGCGCCAAAGAAGAAAACCGAGAAAGAGGTTAAAGAGACCAGGTGCAGCTGCCGTCGCCGAGGCACTTCGGACACAGTATCCGAGGACTCCGAGGCCCGCTCTTCCTCCGAGGAGGACGAGGAAGAGGAGGAATACCCATCCTCACCAGTGAGGGGGAGAAAGAAAAGGATGGTCTCCACACACTTGGAGGCCAAATCGCCTAAGAAGGGAAAAACTTCCCCCCCGGAGGAATCCGCCACCGCTACTAATAGCAGCCCGGAGTGGGATCCCAGGGTCCACCCCCTAGTGAATTCGTGAGTATATAAAGTCCGAACACGTTTGTGCATCCAAACTCACTATTGCATGACGTTTTAATCATTGAGCCACACTTTTTTTGCAGTCCGGCGAGATCCCGCATCAAACAATCCTCATCGGAGGACTTACTGGGCTCGGATGCTATGGACAACGGGACACCCCCGAAGGCCCCCTCCTCAAAACACGTGAGTGACACCGAGGCATTGTCCCAGAGGGACCCAATCCAAGGAGGGGGCGAAAAGACCATCAAGGCGGCGCCAGGGGGTCAAACTTCGGCCGTCGGACAGACGGGAGAAGAGGCTCCCATGGACATCAACGGCGGGGGCTATCTCGAATTCGGCCCCTAGCCGGACACAATTCCAGAGACCGATACGGCTCCAGAATCAGCCAGGCAGCCTCCCTCGACAGGAGGGGGCGCACCTATTGCACCGGCAACCTCTGCCCACCCAGAGGTGCCGGATACCTTATCAGCGGCACTGAAGAGCGCATCCATCATTGAAGAACACCGTGCCCTTATGGGTGTGGTGATTGGGAAAATTCAGACCGCTGAGAGCGGGCAGCGGGCTGAATGAAGCCTGTGTCAGCCTTATAATGGGCTTTGAGGTATGTTTTGTGAGATTTCAAAGAGTGTTATAGTATAGGTAGTAGCCCCTGATACACTATTTGGCGAAAGAAATAGCCGGGCAGAGGATCAAGTATATGTTCGCAGGAGACTCACCTTATAGCATCTCCCCCTCTTTTTTTTGAGCAGGCGTCTGTAGCGACTGCCGCCTCTCATACTGGGGAAGTCTCTGGACCGAAGCAGAGTCTGAAGCGGGCCGTAGAAGAACTTGGCCGAGTGAGGAAGCAGTTGGAGGATAACCAAGGTATGCAAGAACCTTGTTCGCATTCAGCATGAATTAATAATTAGTATGATGAAAATATTTTTATGATGTGCTCTAGGGGCGACGGCCGAAGTTGAGGCTCTTAAGAAGGCTGTTGCCGAAGCCAAGAAGAAGGCAGCCGCAGAGCAGGCTTTTTGCGAAAAGTACGAGGCCAGGGTTATTGAAGTTGAGCAAGAGCTCCAAGAGGCCGTGAAGAAATGCGAGACCTTGGAGCAGAGTTTAACGGAGAAAGAATCCAAACTCACCAAGGCTCGTCAAGCCGCATGCGATGCCCCGGGGGAAGCCCAAGGCGCCCTGCAGGAAATCCAGGAGGCGAGGAAGATCGTGGCGGGTAAGGTATTTTCTATGCAAAGCAGATATTTGAAAGGAGAAAATCACGTTTATTAATTTGAATTCGGATTGCTCCAAGGGTATTTGCAGAGCTGCCACTCATCATATCTAATGCCGCCCAATTCTATCGAGCCGAAGAAAGGAGTACTGCGGAGAAGTTCTTCTGATCGCAGTATCTGGCGCTAGAATATCCAGTGCCCTTTGCCGATCAACTGAAGTAGCTGATCGAACTGCATAAGGCTGCCAACTAGCCATGAAGGATTTAATTATCCGGCTGTGGCCTGCCGAGCCGATTCCCTGTAGCTACTTCGGGCTCATGAAGTGGCTTGTGAGTGCCTGTCCTCGACTTGAAGTCATCAAGTGGTCGGTCTGTATGGAGGGTGCGTGAATGGCCGTCGACCGCGCGAAGGTGCACTGGGTGAAGATGGATGCTAAAAAGCTAATGACTGAAGGACCGCTGGAGGGGAAGGAGCATCGCAGGCCCGAATTTTATTATGATAGCATCCTGAACGGATCCCTCCTTGTGGTGGAGCGATGCACCAAGGACATTATATTCCCATGAATTCATTCATGTTGTCCTATTTAGTGTTGAACAATGTCATTTCTATTATTTGGTGTTTTACATCTTGTGCAGCCATTTTATATATTAGTCCTAAGAGTCGTCCAGTCGTCGGCTTCTGCCCCCATGTAGGAAGTACGGGGGTGTTCGGGATAAATCTGAGCACTCTTTTATCCCAGTTGTGGGTCCTTGAAGGAGGTGTTCAGTGCAAGGAACCATGTAATCAGACTATAAGGCTTTATCGCTCTCACTTAGCCATAGGAGTTTGTCAAAAGGAAGGTGGGTGCATCCCCTAGTGTTCGGAAGACCGCACTAGGGGCTCTATAAGCACCTGATCGGAAGAAAAGTCGATCCATCGCACGCTGCATTGGCTATCGCATAGTGCGGAAGGAATCCTTAAAGATTTTGCAACCTCTCGAACAGCTGACCAGCTCTCGTCGTATCATGGCAGTCAGTTTTAGGCTTTCTCTACCGAGGCGACCGTCCGAAAGAACCGGGACACAATCGCAGTAGTTCTCCCTTTACTACCCTAGCCGATATAGCGGAACGTAGGGTAGCAAGCACAGGAGTCGGGCAACCCAACTATTGACCCAAGACATGATTCGGAGCTGATGCATATAATGCTATAAGTTCGGGGTGCCGAACAACCGGGAAGGTGTTCGGACTTTCTTGCCGTATTATGGGTGCAACGAGGCCCCTGGCATATTAGGGCATATCGAAGTGTTCGGATGCCATTTGATAAAGAGTGTCAATAAGAAACAACAACAAATAAGCGTCATATAAAGCCACATGTTGTAATTAAACAATGCGTTGATGCGTATGAATACAGGAAATGTGATAAAAAGAAATATGACTTCAGAACATGTTGAGACCAGGTGGGGTAGGCTGCGTGCGGATCCGGGTTATAATCGGATGGTCATCGAGGGGTATATTTAAGGATTCCCTTATGCGCTCAAGCTGGTTCCCTCCTTGGTATATCCGTCTCCTCAGGGGTCTGGTTGTCATGCTGCCAGTCCTGGACTGCACAAAAGTGGACCTGGAAAGAAAATGCAAAAAATGTTGGTGTGCCATGTGGTGGTTAAGGAGCATTGTATGACTTATCCTAGCTTTCCCTCAGTCTACTGCCGGAGTGTCTACTTGAGCTCCTGATGAGCCGGGCTATCCTGCCGTGAAGTAGTTCGGACTCCTTTGATGGTATCCGAAAGCTTGGCCGTTAACTCAAGGTTCGATTGAAAGATGCCACTCTTTGTGTCTACTGTTAAAGCGGTGGTGTACTCTTCGGCACGGAGGGAGCGTTCGGCCTTGTCATTAACTGTTATGACGCCGCGCGGACCGGGCATCTTGAGCTTAAGGTAGGCGTAATGTGCACCGCGTTGAATCGAGCAAACGCGGTTCTTCCGAGCAGTGCATGATAGTTGCTGCGAAAAGGGACGATGTCGAAGATTAACTCTTCGGAACGGTAATTATCCAGTGGTCCAAAGGCTACCTCCAGAGTGATGGAGCCCGTACAACAGGCCTCCACACCTGGTATAACACCTGTAAAGGTGGTTTTAGTGGGTTTGATCATTGAAGGATCGATACCCATCTTTTGCACTGTGTCCTGATACAACAGGTTCAGCCTGCTGCCATCGTCCATAAGGACTCGTGTGAGGTGGAATCCGCCGATTATTGGGTCAAGGACTAGTGCGGCCAAATTTCCCTAACTGGTATTGGCCGAGCGGTCTGTATGGTTAAAGGTGATCGGGCCGGATGACCATAGATTATATTTTGGGGCGATTGCCTCCGTTGTGTTGTCATCCCTCAGAGTGCACATCCGTTCCCGCTTGGAAGTATGGGTGGCGTTTATCATGTTCACCTTTTTGATTTGCGAGGGAAATTTCTTTTGCCCTCCAGTGTCCGGCGTCCTGGGCTCCTCATCGTCGTCCTTGCTTTGCGACACCTTCTCCTTGTTGGCACCTGACATGCCGGCCTATTTGAAGACCCAACATTCTCTGTTGGTATGATTGGCTGGTGTTCCTGGGGTGCCATAAATTTGGCACAGACGGTCGAGTATACGGTCTAGACTGGACGTGCCCTGACTGTTTATTTTAAATGGCTTCTTTCGTTGACCGGGCTTGGAGCCACTGAATCCGGCATTGACAGCCGTATCTTCGGCGTTGTCACCGTTATTCTATCGCTTGTGTTTGCTGCGTTGGGGCTTGTTGTTGCTTCTTGTTTCAGAAGCCCCCTATTTGCTTGAGGTGCTATTGTTACAAGCCAACCAACTATCTTCACCAGCGCAAAATCGTGTCATGAGTGTCGTGAGGGCTGAGGGAGTCCTGGATTAGGGGGTATCCGGATAGCCGGACTATATACTTTGGCCGGACTGTTGGACTAAGAAGATACAAGATTGAAGACTTCGTCCCGTGTCCAGACGGGACTCTCCTTTGCGTGGAAGGCAAGCTTGGTGATTCGGATATTAGATCTCCTTCCTTCTAACCGACTCTGTGTAACCCTAGCCCCCTCCGGTGTCTATATAAACCAGAGGGTTTGGTCCGTAGGACAAGAACAATCATAATCATAGGCTAGCTCCTAGGGTTTAGCCTCTACGATCTCATGGTAGATCAACTCTTGTAATACTCATATAATCAAGATCAATCAAGCAGGAAGTAGGGTATTACCTCCATCGAGAGGGCCCGAACCTGTGTAGACATCGTGTCCCCAGTCTCCTGTTACCATTAGCCTTAGACTCATAGTTCGGGACCCCCTACCCGAGATCCGTCAGTTTTTACACTAACATTGGTGCTTTCATTGAGAGTTCCTCTGTGTCGTCGCTGTAAGGCTCGATGGCTCCTTCAATCTTCAACAACGATGCAGTCCAGGGTGAGACTTTTCTCCCCGGACAGATCTTCGTGTTCGGCGGCTTCGCACTGCACGCCAATTCGCTTGGCCATCTGGAGCAGATCGACAGCTACGCCCCTGGCCATCAAGTCAGGTTCAGAAACTTGAATTACACGGCCGATATCTGCGGAGACATGATCTTCGATGGATTCAGGCCTACACCAGGAGCGCCGAACAGTCACGACGAGCACAACTTAGATCTGCTGTCAAACAGTATTCGAGATATCGCACCTACGGCAACTTCGGACCTAAATCCAGGGTAGATCGCGTCATCCAAAGACGGGTGGATGGGCCCCACCATGGAGGCCGCATACTCATCGGTGTTGGAGCCGGGCACAGACTCCACCTCTAAGGAAATCTGTGTCGCCGGACCCCCGGACTCGTTTCCGGCCGCGGGTTCCGGACCGCGCGCATCCATACCCATCGAAGCTGATTGGGCACCAATCATGGAGTTCACTGCCGCGGATATCTTCCAGCGCTCGCCCTTCGACGACATGCTAAACTCTTTAAGGTCTCTCTCTTTGTCAGAAGACTCTTGGCCGAACTATGTCCGGCTCGAGTGGGATACGAACAACAAAGAAAATCGCGGCCCACCCACCACCCACTTCATAGCCATTGTCGATGACCTAACAAACATGCTTGATTTTGACTCCGACGACATCGACGGTATGGACGTCGATGCAGGGGACAATCTGGAACCACCGCCCACAGGGTGCTGGACCGCCACCTCATCATATGACATATACATGGTGGACATGCCTAAGGAGGACAACGATGACAAAAAGGACACAACGGAGGATAAACCCCCTGGACAAAAGCCAAAATGACGGCGCAGGCGCCGCTCTAAGTCCAGTCACAGTAAAAATAGCGATAACAGCGCAAGAAAAATTGACACTTCGGTCGACTCCAAAGGCAACAACATGGACCCAGCGATGGAGCAGGATGAGCCAAGCCACGCTGAACACAGCCCGGAACAGACGCCCAATCAGAGCGATCCCGAGGGACGAACTCATCAACCCGCCTCCGGAGAGGAGGACAGTCCGGTCGACGATGCATTCATCATCCCAGAAAAACGTTTGGAACAAGATAACCTCCGCAGAAGGCTTATAGCCACTGCAAGGAGCCTAAAAAAGCAGAAGCAAAGGCTTAAAGCCACGCAGGATATGCTCAACCGCGGATGGAATGAGGTGCTAGACACTGAAGGAAAATATGGCGACGATCACCACACAAAGAGCTACCCAAAACGCAAGCTGCTGCCCGAATTCGACAATGAGGCCGTAGAGCCCATTCCGCCAAAGAACAACACGACCAATCGGCCGGAACAATCACTTCATGGCCGCGATAGAGTAGTCACTGACGCCGCACACGATTTACACGAGCTCCTGGACAATAAGGTCGGCGCGACCAGGTCCATCTATGGATCCAGAAGACATGCTCCGACGCGGGAATATGGTCACCAAAACGATCACACTGATCGCATACTAGTTCGAAATCAACACCGGACACAACAACGGTCGACAACATGCCACAACATGTCCAGATACACAGGGGCTGTGCACCCTCTGTGCTTCACCGACGAGGTGCTGGATCATGAATTTCCACAGGGATTCAAACCCGTGAACATAGAGGCATACGACGGAACGACAGACCCTGGGGTCAGGATTGAAGATTTTATCCTTCATATCCACATGGCTCATGGGGATGACCTCCACGCCATCAAATACCTTCCCCTCAAGTTGAAAGGGCCATCTCGGCACTGGTTGAAAAGCCTCCCCAAAAATTCAATCGGAAGCTGGGAGGAACTTGAGGACGCTTTCAGGGCCAATTTTCAACGGACCTATGTCCGACCTCCGGACGCAGATGATTTAAGTCACATAATACAATAGCCCGGAGAGTCATCCCACAAGCTTTGGAACAGATTTCTCACTTAGAAGAATCAAATTGTTGACTGTCCGGATGTCGAAGCCCTAGCGGCCTTCAAGCACAGTATCCGGGACGAGTGGCTGGCCAGACACCTCGGCCAAGAAAAGCCAAGGACAATGGCGACCTTAACAAGCCTTATGTTCCGCTTTTGTGCGGGCGAGGACAGCTGGTTGGCTCGTACAGGCACCAGTGACCCAGACACATCCGAAATTAGGGATGGCAACGGGAAGCCACAACACAGTAAGAACAAGCGTCGGAACAATGAAGAAAGTCCGGACAACACGGCAGTCAACACCGGATTCAGGGGCTCTCGACCCGGTCAAAGAAAGAAGACATTTAAAGGCAGCAAAGAGGGACCGTCCGACCTAAATAAAGTCCTGGACAGATTGTGCCAAATCCATGGAACCCCCGAAAAACCTGCAAATCACACTCACAGAGAATGCTGGTGAAAGCACAAGTGCTCCCTGGGTGGTTTTGGTAATTAATGTCAACATATCTCTTGTTGGACTAACACTTTTATCAAGTATATTTCAGACAAGTTCAACAATCGAGTGGCATGGACTAAAGGATGTGGAACCCCTTCAAGATGCTAAGGACAAAGGATTGGCTCAAGCTTCAAGATCAAGACTCTGCATTTTATGTTTTAGTGATCCAAGATCACATTGAGTCTATAGGAAAAGCCAATACTATCAAGAAGGGGTGAAGTGTTGCCTAATGAGTTTCTTGCTCCATAGTGCTTAGTGATATGCTCCAAAGCCCTCAACTACCTTCCCACATCCACATATGTCCTAAACCAAAAGTCTAACTCGGCCCCACCGATTCTTTCTATCCGGCGCCACCGAGTTTAGATGTCATAGCCACTGCCACAAACCCTAGGCAAATCGGTCTCACCGATAGGGATCTCGGTCTCACCGAGATGGGATTGTAATCTCTTTCTGTATGTCCATTATCAAAATCGGTCTTACTGAGTTTGAGCAATCGGTACTACCGAGATTACAATGCAAACTCTCTGGTTAACTTATTACCAAAATCGGTCTCACCGAGTTTGAGTAATCGGTCCCACCGAGTTTGCCTGACCAACTCTCTGGTTAACTTATTACCAAAATCGGTCTCACCGAGTTTGTGTAATCGGTCTCACCGAGATTACGTTATGCCCTAACCCTAACCATATCGGTCCTACCGAGTTGTATTTCGGTCCCACCGAAAACCCTAACGGTCACATTGTTTACTAAATCGGTCTGACCGAGTTTGTTGATTCAGTCCCACCGAGATTGGCAAATTGTGTGTAACGGTTAGATTTTGTGTGGAGGCTATATATACCCCTCCACCTCCTCTTCATTCGTGGAGAGAGCCATCAGAACAAACCTACACTTCCAACTTACCATTTCTGAGAGAGAACTACCTACTCATGTGTTGAGGCCAAGATATTCCATTCCTACCATATGAATCTTGATCTCTAGCCTTCCCCAAGTTGCTTTCCACTCAAATCTTCTTTCCACCAGATCCAAATCCTATGAGAGAGAGTTGAGTGTTGGGGAGACTATCATTTGAAGCACAAGAGCAAGGAGTTCATCATCAACACACCATTTGTTACTTCTTGGAGAGTGGTGTCTCCTAGATTGGCTAGGTGTCACTTGGGAGCCTCCGACAAGATTGTGGAGTTGAACCAAGGAGTTTGTAAGGGCAAGGAGATCGCCTACTTCGTGAAGATCTACCGCTAGTGAGGCAAGTCCTTCGTGGGCGACGGCCATGGTGGGATAGACAAGGTTGCTTCTTCGTGGACCCTTCTTGGGTGGAGCCCTCCGTGGACTCGCGCAACCGTTACCCTTCGTGGGTTGAAGTCTCCATCAACGTGGATGTACGATAGCACCACCTATCGGAACCATGGCTAAAAAATCACCGTGTCTCGAAATTGCGTTTGAAATCTCCAAACCCTTCCCTTTACATTCTTGCAAGTTGCATGCTTTAATTTCCGCTGCTCATATACTCTTTGCATGCTTGCTTGAATTGTGCTAAGATTGCTAAAATCTGCCAAAGACTAAAATTGGGAAAAGGCATAGTTTTTAATTGGTCAAGTAGTCTAATCACCCGCCCCCCCTAGATTTACTTACTTCTTCTCAAGGTCCTACAAGTGGTATCAGAGTATTGGTCTCCATTGCTTTGGTTTAATCACCATTGGAGGAAGATGGATGAGTCTACTTGTGGGACTCTTAGACATAGAGTGCCTATACTTGATGGAGAGTATTTTCATGAGTGGAAAAATGAGATGCTTGTAATTTTCAATCAATATCATTTGAACAAGTACATTGCTATTCCTTGTGCACCTTATGTTGATCCTATGCATGCTACCCTTGATGAGTCTATTGACATGATTAGGAATGTTAGAACTGTTAATCTTATCACTAGAGGCTTGCCTAGAAACTTGATTGGAAAACTGCCTACTCTTGAGTGTGCCTACACTATATGGAAATTTCTTGAGGAACGATTTCCTAATTATTCCTTGAAAAATCTGGATGAAATTCTTCATAAGTCTATTGCCTTGAGTAAGATGAATTCCAATGATCCTATGTTTGGTAATTGTCTATTTGAACTTACAAATCTTATGCGTGCCAAAGGAAATGTTGGAATTATTAGCGATATTATTTCCGAAGCTACTAGAATTCATAGAGGAGATTATTGTCAAACTCATACTGATGAATCACTCTCACTAGGAATTGATCCACCACATGACGATGTTGAACATGGATACTATGATGAGGATGATGATGATGACTTTGATCTTGATGATGCAATGAGACACTTTGGTCTTATGGCAAATCTTCGGGGATATATGGCAGGAGGAAAGGAATGGGTTCTTGACAGTGGATGTACCGATCACATGACCGGAGATAAAGACATGTTTCGTGAGCTTGCTGAAAATGATGGTCCTCGAAAGTATGTCACTTTCGGTGACAACTCAAAGGGTAAGGTGGTTGGCCTCGGTAAGGTGGCCATCTCACATGATAGCTCCATTCAGAATGTTATGCTCGTTGAATCTCTTGGCTACAACTTACTTTCAGTATCTAGACTTGCTGATTTCGGTTTCAATGTCCTATTTACTGAAGTAGATTGCCAAGTGTTTCGTAGAGACAATCATAAAATGGTCTTTACCGGTATACGTAGAGGTGATCTTTACATTGTTGATTTCACTAAAAAGGCTCAACCTAGAACTTGCTTCATTGCTAAATCCTCTAAAGGTTGGTTATGGCATAGACGACTAGGTCACGTTGGCATGAGAAACCTTGACAAGCTTATTAAAGGGAATCATATCCTTGGTGTTAACGATGTCATATTTGATAAGGATAGACTTTGCAGTGCTTGTCAAGCAGGTAAACAGGTTGGAGGAAGGCATCCCGTGAAGAACATCATGACCACAAGGAGGCCACTTGAGCTACTTCACATGGATCTCTTTGGTCCCAACGCTTACAAAAGTCTCGGTGGAAATTCTTTTGGTCTAGTTATAGTTGATGATTTTTCAAGATTTACGTGGGTGTTCTTTCTCGATGACAAATCGCAGGTCCAAAAGATCTTCAAAAACTTCGCCAGGAAGGCTCAAAATCAGTTTGAAGTGAAGATCAAGAAGGTTCGCAGCGACAACGGAACGGAGTTCAAGAACGCAAATGTGGACACCTTTCTTGACGAAGAAGGGATTTCACATGAGTTCTCGGCTACGTACACACCTCAACAAAATGGAGTTGTTGAGAGGAAGAACCGGACGCTCATCGAAATGGCAAGAACGATGCTTGATGAGTACAAGACGCCGAAGCACTTTTGGGCAGAAGCGGTTGAGACAGCTTGTCATGCAACAAATCGCTTGTATCTTCACAAGCTACTCGGCAAGACGGCATACGAGCTCCTCACCGGTAACAAACCCCAAGTTGGATACTTTCGAGTATTCGGCTCAAAGTGCTACATTCTTGATAAGCATCGTCATTCTAAATTTGCTCCTAAGTCTCATGAAGGTTTCCTACTTGGTCATGGCTCAAATTCTCACACTTACCGTGTCTACAACAATTTCACCCGAAAGGTTGAAGAAACGGTAGATGTGAAGTTTGATGAATCTAACGGCTCGCAAGTAGAGCAATTGCCAATTGATGTAGGAGACAAAGACCCCTCGGAAGCAATCCAAGACTTGTCTATTGGCAAGATTCGTCCAACGGAGGTGAAGGAGAGTACCTCGTCCGTCCAAGTGGAAGCTTCTACTTCATGACAAGGTGAACCTAGAGTTGATACGGAAGCATACATGAGTAGGACACACCAAGAAGAAAACGAGGAAGTACATCAAGAACGCCAACAACCTCCTTCTCCACCACGACAAGAGAACGACAACGCCAATAATGAAGAAGGCCAAGAAGAAGAAAGAACAAGATGAAGAAGATGTTCAACCAAGACCCTAGCAAAAGCTTTCACGAGTTCGAGCAAGAATTGCTAAAGACCATCCCGTCGAGCAAATCTACAATGATATTCAAACCGGGAGAATCACTCGCTCTAAAACTCGTTTAGCTAACTTTTGTGAAAACTATTCATTCATCTCTAGCATTGAACCTATGAAGGTCGAAGAAGCATTGGAAGATCCGAATTGGACAAATGCTATGCATGAAGAGCTACACAACTTTGAGAGAAATCAAGTTTGGACATTGGTTGAGAAGCCCGACAACAACCACAACATCATCAGTACCAAATGAGTGTTTCGCAACAAGCAAGATGAAGATGGACAAGTAGTTCGCAACAAAGCATGTCTCGTTGCCCAAGGCTACACACAAGTCGAAGGTATGGACTATGGTGAGACTTAGGCTCCCGTTGCTAGACTTGAGTCCATTCGCATCTTACTTTCCTATGCTAATCACCATGATATCACCTTATACCAAATGGACATTAAAAGTGCTTTTCTAAATGGTGAAATAGAGGAGGAAGTTTATGTTAAACAACCTCCCGGCTTTGTCAATCCTAAGAAACCCAATCATGTCTATAAACTTCGCAAAGCTCTTTATGGTCTTAAACAAGCTCCTAGAGCTTGGTACAAATGCTTAACTAAGTTCCTTATTGAAAAAGGCTTTGAAATTGAAAAAATTGATTCTACACCTTTTACTAAAAGGGTTAATGGAGAATTATTTGTTTGCCAAATTTATGTTGATGATATTATATTTGGATCAACTAACCCTCATTTTAGTGAGAAGTTTGGAAAGCTAATGTCGGAGAAGTTTGAGATGTCAATGATGAGTGAACTCAAATTCTTTCTTGGGTTGCAAATCAAGCAAACTAAGGAAGGTACTTTTGTCTCTCAAACGAAGTACACAAAGGACTTATTCAAGAAGTTCAATATGCAAGAATGCAAAGGTATGTCTACACCCATGCCTACTAGTGGACACCTTGATTTGACCAAAGATGGTGAACCGGTTGATCAAAAGGTTTATCGCTCTATGATTGGTTCATTGTTATACCTATGTGCTTCACGTCCTGATATTATGCTAAGTGTGTGCATGTGTGCAAGATATCAAGCTGCTCCTAAAGAATGTCATCTTAAGGCCGTGAAAAGGATAGTGAGATATTTAATTCATACGCCAAATTTTGGCATTTGGTATCCTAAGAGGGCCTCTTTCGATCTTGTTGGCTACTCCGACTCGGACTATGCCGGAGACAAGGTTGATAGAAAGTCCACTTCGGGTACTTGTCAATTCTTGGTAGATCTCTTGTGTCTTGGTCTTCCAAGAAACAAAACTCGGTATCCTTATCCACCGCCGAAGCGGAATACATTGCCGCTGGTTCATGTTGTGCTCAATTACTTTGGATGACCCAAACTCTTAAAGATTATGGGATATATGTGAAACATGTTCCATTGCTTTGTGACAATGAAAGTGCTATCAAAATTGCTCATAATCCCGTGCAACATTCTCGAACTAAGCATATTGAAGTTCGTCATCATTTCATTCGAGATCATGTTGCTAAGGGTGACATTAATCTTAAGCATGTTCGCACCGAAAAGCAATTAGCGATATTTTCACTAAACCTCTTGATGAGAAAGTGTTTTGCAGGTTGAGAGGAGAATTGAACATCATTGATGCTTCAAACTTGGAGTAGAAACTCCATTGGATACATGCAAGACATGAGCTTATGACTAATCCTTGATATTTCTCTTATGATGATAATCTTATGTCTTGGATATATTTGCATCTTGCATGTTATCTAACCCATGTAGGTACTTGGTTGAATCAAATTCCATGAGATTGTAACCTACTCATATCTTAAGCAATCTCTACATCACCAAGTCTCTACACTATGGTAGTTGACGACAAGGAAGCACGGAACCATTCAAACATATCCTTTGACAAAACCTATGTTGAGTTTCATGATTGTCATTTTGGATACACAAGTGCTCTTCCTTGCAAGAACTAACCCATGTAGGTAGATGAACTCAAATTCCAAGTGGTGCTCCCAACTCTTGATGGGCTACATCAACCTGGAGCAACCCACACAAGTTCAACTACATGATCAACACCACCACCCAAGGTATGTTATTCCATCTTAGAGAAGCTTTACTCCGAGTCATGAGTTAAAGCAACTCGACAAGATGTGGATACATCAAGATGCTTAAACAAAAAATGGTAACCCCATTTTGATCTTAAACGATGAGTATGACCTATGATCAAGTGATTTCACTTGACTCCTAAGTCAATATACTCTAACATAGGTGACTTTGTCGCCGACCAATTCTAGATGAAGTTCTCTCGTGTTCTTTTTTGTGCTCTTGCATTTGTCTCATGCATGTTTGTTTCCCCTTTCCAAAAAAAAACTTCATCTAGATTTCTTTCTTTTCTGTTTGTTCTGCATTTCTTGCATCCAATTCATTGCATATCATTCAGTTAATTCCTTGCAAATCATTGTGAGATCTTACTAGTCTAGTGAGCTGAGGTGACAAATGTTTTCTCTGTGATGAACTCGGTCTCACCGGTTTGTTGTTTTCGGTCCAACCGAATCCTTTCGGTGCAACCGAAGCATACCACTCGGTGCCACCGACTTCACAACAGGAAAAACATTTTGCCACTTATTCATCTTTACTTTTGATCCAGCTCCACTCTATGAATCTTGTCCTCTACAAGCATCACATTTTTATCAGTGCTTTGTACTGTGACTCAAGGACCTAACCCAATCACGACAAATTCCAGAAGGCCCTTCTTGGAAATTGATGTCAAAGGGGGAGAGAGAGATCACATCAAAGCTTATCACTTCCAAAGGGAGAGAGAGAGTATCACTTCCACAGGGGGAGAGAGAGATCTCCAGGGGGAGAGAATACTCAAGAAGAGAGTAATCCTCAAGGATCCCAGATGCTTGGTGTTCAAGAGGAGAGATGCCACATGTCTTCTTGAGGGGAAAGACATGTTCATATGTGCTTATTTGCATTAGCTCTGTTCATTTGTTCTTTAGCTCTGATTTTCTGTTCCCTATCTTCTCCCAGTATCCCATGCTAGATTCAGGGGGAGCAAGACATCTAAGGGAAAGAAATCATTTAAATTCATTGCATATCTTTACCTTTGGGGACATGTCTAATCCAATGTGGTACTTAGTACTCACTCTCTACATGTCATCCCAGTCTTGGTATTCTTGTGGTTTCTTCTGTTTGCTCTGGCTAGTAGGTGTATCTGTGTTATCTAACCTTGTTTACGCAGGTTCATTCCATCCTAAGCCAACTCAAGACCACAAGGTAAGTATATGCATCACAATCATGTGTATGAGGAATTCTTGCTGATGTACATACTGTTTGCAAGAAGGACTCATGAGCATGAAGGTATTTTTTTAATATTCTTTGCTCTGATGCATATGGCCAAGATACATGTAACACATTGCTTACTCTGTCTCTGTCATGTTCATGCATTCACATGCTTCTATATTCCATATTCACATGATTGCATACATGTAGGGGGAGCCTATGCTTGTTACATGTATTTCCAAAGCTTTACTTGCTATTCTTTATATCTTTATCTAAAGCTTTGATGTATGTTGTCATCAATTACCAAAAAGGGGGAGATTGAAAGCACAAGTGCTCCCTGGGTGGTTTTGGTAATTAATGTCAACATATGTCTTGTTGGACTAACACTTTTATCAAGTATATTTCAGACAAGTTCAACAATGGAGTGGCATGGACTAAAGGATGTGGAACCCCTTCAAGATGCTAAGGACAAAGGATTGGCTCAAGCTTCAAGATCAAGACTCTTCATTTTATATTTTAGTGATCCAAGATCACATTGAGTCTATAGGAAAAGCCAATACTATCAAGAAGGGATGAGGTGTTGCTTAATGAGTTTCTTGCTCCACAGTGCTTAGTGATATGCTCCAAAGCCCTCAACTACTTTCCCACATCCACATATGACCTAAACCTAAAGTCAACTCGGCCCCACCGATTCTTTCTATCCGGCGCCACCGAGTTCAGATGTCATAGCCACTGCCACAAACCCTAGGCAAATCGGTCTCACCGATAGGGATCTCGGTCTCACCGAGATGGGATTGTAATCTCTCTGTGTATGTCCATTATCAAAATCGGTCTCACCGAGTTTGAGCAATCGGTACTACCGAGATTACAATGCAAACTCTCTGGTTAACTTATTACCAAAATCGGTCCCACCGAGTTTGAGTAATCGGTCCCACCGAGTTTGCCTGACCAACTCTCTGGTTAGCTTATTACCAAAATCGGTCTCACCGAGTTTGTGTAATCGGTCTCACTGAGATTACGTTATGCCCTAACCCTAATCATATCAGTCCTACCGAGTTGCATTTTGGTCCCACCGAAAACCCTAACGATCACATTGTTTACTAAATCGGTCTGACCGAGTTTGTTGATTCGGTCCCACCGAGATTGGTAAATTGTGTGTAACGGTTAGATTTTGTGTGGAGGCTATATATACCCCTCCACCTCCTCTTCATTCGTGGAGAGAGCCATCAGAACAAACCTACACTTCCAACTTACCATTTCTGAGAGAGAACTACCTACTCATGTGTTGAGGCCAAGATATTCCATTCCTACCATATGAATCTTGATCTCTAGCCTTCCCCAAGTTGCTTTCCACTCAAATCTTCTTTCCACCAGATCCAAATCCTATGAGAGAGAGTTGAGTGTTGGGGAGACTATCATTTGAAGCACAAGAGCAAGGAGTTCATCATCAACACACCATTTGTTACTTCTTGGAGAGTGGTGTCTCCTAGATTGGCTAGGTGTCACTTGGGAGCCTCCGACAAGATTGTGGAGTTGAACCAAGGAGTTTGTAAGGGCAAGGAGATCGCCTACTTCGTGAAGATCTACCGCTAGCGAGGCAAGTCCTTCGTGGGAGACGACCATGGTGGGATAGACAAGGTTGCTTCTTCGTGGACCCTTCTTGGGTGGAGCCCTCCGTGGACTCGTGCAACCGTTACCCTTCGTGGGTTGAAGTCTCCATCAACGTGGATGTACGATAGCACCACCTATCGGAACCACGGCTCAAAAATCACCGTGTCTCGAAATTGCGTTTGAAATCTCAAAACCCTTCCCTTTACATTCTTGCAAGTTGCATGCTTTAATTTCCGCTGCTCATATACTCTTTGCATGCTTGCTAGAATTGTGTGAAGATTGCTTGACTTGTGCTAAGATTTCTAAAATCTGCCAAAGACTAAAATTGGGAAAAGGCATAGTTTTTAATTGGTCAAGTAGTCTAATCACCCCCCTCTAGACTTACTTACTTCTTCTCAAGGTCCTACAGCTGGGTCTTCAAGCAGGCCAGCAAGTTAAAGGCCGAACACAAGGAAAGGGAAACACCAAGTGAAGACGAGGATGAGCCTCGCCAGCCGAACACTGGGGGACAGAAAAAATTCCCACTAGAAGTCAAAACAGTAAACATGATCTATGACGTATACGCTGTAGCGCCCTTTGCCCCCAAATTCAACTCCTGGTCGGCCTACCCGATCACCTTTGATCACAGGGACAACCCGACTAGTGTCCGGCACGGAGGATCAGCTGCCTTGGTGCTCGACTCAATAATCGATGGATACCATCTCACTCAAGTCCTCATGGACGGCGGCAGTAGTCTTAACCTGATATATCAGGACACCGTTCGCAAGATGGGGATAGGCCCATCCAGAATCAGCCAAAGTAACACCACCTTTAAAGGAGGGATACCAGGCATTGAGGCCTGCTGTAGGGGCTCCCTCGTATTAGAGGTGACATTCGGTTCTCCCGACAACTTCATAAGCGAAGAATTACTCTTCGACATCGCTCCCCTCAGCAGCGGTTATCATGCATTACTCGGAAGAATGGCCTTCGCTCGCTTTAATGCAGTACCGCACTACGCCTACCTTCAACTCAAGATGCCCGGCCCACATGGCGTCATCAATGTTAGCGGAAACACAGAGCGTTCCTTACGAGCGGAAGAGTATGCGGCGGCTCTTGCAGCCGGACACTAAGTGGCCTCTCCCACCAAAATGCATGATCGGTCGTTAAGACCACGGACACGGTTAGACGAGTCCGGTGCACCACCATCGGTAACAGCCCGGATAAACCTGTGCTGGGTGCTATACATATACCCCCATAGATGGTACCAGGGGCTGCAAACATGTAATAAGGCCCACAATTCGGCTTGACCTTACTAATATGCCAATACCTCACATTTCTAAACATTCATCGAGAATAAACAACTTTTTGCACGCTTATGCCATACTCTTTTACATGAGTTTCTCGTTTTTACAGACACCCTTCCAGGATACGGCACAACGGACAAAGGCGCAGGCGTGCAGCAGGGCCTCGCTCAAAGGTTTCTCTTTAGATTGTGCCCCTGTGTAAACCTTCTTTACTGTCTCTTGTTGCTTGACATCCCATGGGTATTCAATACACCCACATGGGATACTGGTGTTATAGGCATTTCACCACGACAGATCAATGCACGTACCTGGAAATATAGGGTTCATAATCGAGGGCGTTGCTCAGCCCAGTATATGTTATAAAGTCTGAATACCTTCGGGAGTGTTCGGCGTCGCGAGTTTGGCATTATATGCATCAGCTCCAAATCATGTCTTTGGTCAAATGTTGGGTTTGCCCGGCTCCTGGGTTTGCTGCCTTACATTCCGTTCTATCGGCTAAGGCGGCCAAAGGAGAACTACTGCGATTGTGCCCTGGTTATTCCGGATGAGCACCTCAGTAGAGAAAGCCAAAAACTGACTGCCATGATACAACGAGAGACTGGTCAACCACTCAAGGACTCATCGGAATCTTTAGGATTCCTCCGCATTAATGAAGGAACGTTTCCTGGTCATGTACATACGCGCCCCTATCCGGATGCACGCGGAGGTACTAGGGGCTACATAGTAGCCCCACCGTCAAACTCCTATGGCTAAGTGAACGTGTTACAGCTATATAGTCCCGTTGTCTAGTTCGACGTGCGATCACCTCCTTAATGAACCAAGACATTGGATCAAGTGTGATTACGCACATTTTCTCGAACACCCCCGCATTATATGTGTGGGGGCTGAAGCCAACGACTGCTAACTTTCAGGTTATATACATACATAAACGGCCGCACAGGAGGCACTATAATACTAGGAGGCGAAAGTATAAACACAACCTTTACAATTAAAATATAATTGTTTTTACAATTGAACGACTTGTCACTCAAACATGACACTCTTCGAGCACTGAGCCTCTATTATACGGGCACCTTCTATGACCTGCTCAAAATAGTGCTCGAATGGGTCCTGGCTTCCCGCCGGACTCTGGGTTGCAATGCTGGTGGCCTCCACATCCGCCCAATGCGTGTTAACACGGGCAAGAGCTATCCGTGCACCCTCTTGCATGCTGACCTACTCATGGCATCGATTCTCGATACAGCGCCAAGGAATTGTTGCACTAAACCAAAATAATTGCCCGGCCTTGGTCCCTTTGGCCATAGATGGTCTATTACAGACCTCATTGCAAGACCAGACAACCTATGGAGCTTGGCCATAGCGGCCATCCTCTCACTCAATGGCAGTGGGCGCTTCGGAGCATGAAATTGCGACTAGAACAACCTTTCTATGTCATTATCTTTTTGATCTTTGAAGAATTTGGTCGCGTCAGCCGCACTTTTTGCCAGATCTGCATACGCGTCTGCAGCGCTAAATAGCTGATCCAGAGGAGCGTACTTCGTGTCTCCGAACTTCATCCACAACAAATAGGGGCTTCCAGCCGCGATGTCTCCGGCCTGTCGAAGCTCCTCCCGCGCTGCTCTAATTTTAGAATGCGTCTCCTTGGCCGCATCCAGGGCCTTCTTCTGGTCAGCCGACTTCGCCTGATTCTCCTTTTTAAGGAGCTCATATCGGCCAATGGCGTCCCTCAGCTCCACAGCCATCTCGGCTATTTTATCCTCGCTTCGGCGATGAGAAGCCTGTTCGGCTCTCAAATCTTTGACTGCCTTTAGGGAAGCCGCATGGCTAGCCTGGGCTTGTTCATTGGCTAAGGCAAGTTCCGCCCTCAAGGCCTCCACGGCAGCAGCTCCGCCTACAGCCAAAGCATATCATATTAACACTATGCTACTCTTACTATTTCCTAAATAAATAAGGAAAAATGAGCACATACTCTGTGACTCGTCAAACCGCTTGTTTACAAGCGTGATGTTGGCGTCCACCACATCAATCTGTCGCCTTAGTTTGGCGAATTCAGTGTCTGGTCTACTGCCGGACCCTTAGCCACCTGCGCACAAATACAGTGTGATCATTACCTGGGAGTGTGATCCTCCGTTTGCCGCCTAAGGCTGGCAACCAGAGTCTCAGGGGCTACTATCTACACGGAGCACACCTATCATGTACGGTACAACCAAAAATTATGTGTTTTGTGGCGTACCTCAAAGCCTTTGAGCAAGCTCGTAAAAGCCTCATTCAACCCGCTTGTGGCGGATGAGATCTTCTCCAACACCGTACCCATTAACGTACGGTGATCCTCCAAGAGAGCAGCTTGCTCCAGGAGGCCCGTCAGTATGTTTGGCCGGGCGCCGGACTGTCTCGGACCCTTCTCACTGCCCTCCACGGGAGCCAAACACGCCGGGCTCGGGGCGGCCGAAGTTTTAGCTTCTGGCCTCGGCGGATCTGGACTCCTCCGTGACGACACCTCAGGGTCACCTGCCCCATGGGGCGGAGAGGCAGGTGGGGTTTCACTCTCCATCATCTCTGAAAGAAGATCCCCCGAAGACGAACTCTGTTGAGACGAGCTACTAGCCGGACTGCAAAAGATAGATCCTGGTTATTGTTCTCAGAGGAAAAAGCAATAGCTTGTTATTTACGATTAACTTACGGCTCGGTGGAGGGCTGGCCTGTTTGCGGGCATGGTGCGGTGAGGACGCCCTTCGGGACAGGGCCCCCTGGTGAAGCTTTCTTCCCTTGCTTAGGCACCTCCGTCTCCAAGTCTTCGGAGGCGGCCCTTTTCTTCCCGCGAGGGGAGGAAACCTTGGATTCACCTCCCCAATTATCCTCCTTCGTGGAGACAGTAATTCCCCCGGTTTGGATGTGCAATGTGTGGAGCTCGGCTTCTCTATTCTTCTCTTCCCCTTTCCCCGAATGCACTTGGCTTAGCGAACGTCTAAGCATCCTAGCTATTGCAGGACTAGGCGAGCCTTGGGGAAGTGGGGCCGGACACCTGTTCCTCTCCGCCTTGTTGAGCCAATCCTGGCCGCGGACAGTTTCTAGAGTAATGTTGTGATAAATATAAACAAAGTGTTTGGTTACAGGGTTAATTACTTGGGTATCTGGGCGGTTGCAGCTCAGGCCCGCATCCTCGGTGGTGTCCGGACACTTTACTCGTGGTCCGAAGAATAACTTATACATCCCTCCAAGCATCATGCCGAAGAAGTGCTCAATGGTTCGCGGGCCTTCTGGATTGAACCCCCACATCCGGAGAGGTCGACGTTTGCACGGCAGGGCTCGTTGAACTAGCATTACCTGAATGATTTTGACAAGACTAATATCCCTCTCAAGAAGCTCCTGAATGCAGCTCTGCAATGTCGGTACGTCATTAGCAGGCCCCCAGTCCAGTCCCACATTGGCCCACGACACCAATTGAGGCGGAGGGCCCGAGCGGAAGGCGGGGGCAGCCGCCCACTTTGTGCCTCGGGGAGCTGTGACGTAGAACCACCTCCGTTGCCACAGATCGTACACCTCCAGGAAGGAACCCTCTGGCCATGGGGCATCGGTGTTTCTGCTTATTGCAGCGCCTCCGCACTCCGCATGTCGCCCCTCGATCACTTTCGGCTTCACATTGAAGGTCTTGAGCCATAAGCCGAAGTGTGGGGTGATATGGAGGAAGGCTTCACACACAATGATAAACGACGAGATGTGAAGGATGGAATCCGGAGCTAGATCGTGAAAATCTAGCCCGTAATAGAACATGAGCCCTCTCACGAAGGGGTCAAGAGAAAAGCCTAAGGCTCGGAGGAAGTGAGAAACAAATACAACACTCTCGTTGGGTTCGGGAGTGGGGATGACCTGCCCAGGAGCAGGAAGCCTGTGCTTGATGTCAGCGGTCAGATATCTGGCTTCCCTGAGCTTCGCAATGTCCTCCTCTGTGACAGAGGAGGCCATCCACCGGCCTTGAAGGTTGGATCCGAACATGATTGAAGATCTGAAGTACCTAAGCTTGAGCTTCGGGTGTTGGAACTCGAGATGCGGAAAGGCACAAGCGTGGTAAGGAAGGGATAGGCCTCGACCGCTCTATAAAGGGGGAGAATATCAAGCATCCTGAGCATAACTGTTTGGAACTTGCCTAAAAACAAGGAGTCATACCAACAGGTGTGGTTGGGTTACCCACACCCATATTGATGAGAATCCCGCGATAAGGGAGACACGATCTCTGCTTTGACAAGACGTGCCAATAAAACCGCCTTGCAGGGTGTGTCGTGGTAGGCTAAGGAAAAAACGGTTTGTATTAAACCAGGCCGCGGCGTAAGGATACGCTGGGAAAAATTGTCAGCAGATTGGATTTGTAAAGTATCCTGCTCTCTACGGTGGTGTGTGGAAATTTATTTGCAGAGCCGGACGCGATCCTTGTGTCCGGAATCTTCTACGGAGTATTCGAAGATGGAACCCACCTTGCAATGCCGAAGACAATCTGCGCGCCGGACTCATAGTCATTGAAGCCTGGTTCAGGGGCTACTGAGGGAGTCCTGGATTAGGGGGTATCCGGACAGCCGGACTATATACTTTGGCCGGACTGTTGGACTATGAAGATAAAAGATTGAAGACTTTGTCCCGTGTCCGGATGGGACTCTCCTTTGCGTGGAAGGCAAGCTTGGTGATTCGGATATTAGATCTCCTTCTCTGTAACCGACTCTGTGTAACCCTAGCCCCCTCCGGTGTCTATATAAACCGGAGGGTTTGGTCCGTAGGACAAGAACAATCATAATCATAGGCTAGCTCCTAGGGTTTAGCCTCTACGATCTTGTGGTAGATCAACTCTTGTAATAATCATATCATCAAGATCAATCAAGCAGGAAGTAGGGTATTACCTCCATCAAGAGGGCCCGAACCTGGGTAAACATCGTGTCCCTAGTCTCATGTTACCATTAGCCTTAGACGCACAGTTCGGGACCCCCTACCCGAGATCCGCCAGTTTTGACACCGACAAGGGCTGCCATAGATTTTGGCTTCTCTTGGCTGAGGTGTCGGGCAAGCCATTCATCGCGGATGTTATGCTTAAAGACCGCTAGGGCTTCGGCATCCGGACAGTCGACAATTTGGTTCTTTTTAGTTAGGAAACGAGTCCAAAATTTCCTGGCTGACTCTCCGGGCTGTTGGGTTATTTGACTTAAATCGTCAGCATCCGGTGGCCACACATAAGTGCCCTGGAAGTTATCCAGGAATGCGTCTTCCAGGTTATCCCAACTTCCAATAGAGTTTGTCAGCAAACTATTTAGCCAATGCCGAGCTGGTCCTTTTAGTTTTAGTGGGAGGTACTTGATGGCATGTAGATCATCGCCGTGGGCCATGTGAATGTGGAGAAGCAAATCTTCTTTCCATACCGCGAGGTCTGCAGTCCCATCGTAGGGCTCAATATTAACAGGTTTAAACCCTTCTGGGAATTCATGTTTCATAACTTCGTCAGTGAAGTAGAGGGGGTGTGCGGCGCCTCTATTTCGGGCCACATCACGACGCAGTTCAAATGAGTCTGGTCTGTTGTATTCGGCCCGGCTGGATTTGTATTTAGTATATCCGCCGTGGCGATCATCTCGTGCGTTGGGGCGCGCCCCTTGATTCGTAGATCAATCTCACCTATTCTGTTTTGTTTACCAGTTTGTCTCGCAGGTCATGCGTGTAGTCCCGGGCCTTCGTGTTTTTATGTGTTTGGCGACGAGGTGCGGGCTGGTATTCGGGCTGATACGCTGCTTTGGCTCGGCCATGAGGTGGCCGGTCAGCCTCATCCTGCGCTGGTAGTGTAGGCTCTAGTGCCTCATCCTCGAATTGAGGTAACAACCTGCACTTCGGGTAATTTTTGGTTGGGCGCTCGAGTCCGTATTCCTCGGCTGCCAGGACCTCAGTCCATCTGTCGGTTAGCAGATCTTGATCAGCTTGAAGCTGCTGCTGATTTTTCTTCAGGCTTTTTGCAGTGGCTATAAGCCGGCTCTTGAAGCGCTCCTGCTCGACGGGATCCTTAGGCACGATAAATTCTTCATTGCCGAGGCTCTCCTCGTCTTCGGAGGGAGGCATGTAATTGTCATCCTCTATTTCTCCATCGATTGCCTGTTCTTCAGGGCTAGCTTGCCCATCTTCCTATCCGGCTTGCTCAGTGCTTGGCTGGGCATGATTGTTTTCGTCTTTGGAATCATCCGGAGTGCTATTGTCTCTTGTGCCGGTATCACTATTCTTGCTGTGGTGGGGCTTAGAGCGGCATCGCTGACGCCGGCGCTCAGAATGCTTCTCAAGGGGATTATCCTCCGTTGCCTCATAGCCATTGCTTTCTTTGGGTGTGTCCACCATATATATGTATCATATGATGAGGTGCTATCCAGCGCCCTATGGGCGGTGGTTCCTATTCTTCTTCGCATTGTCGTCCATACCATTGGTGTCTTTGGAATCGAAATCAAGCATGTCGGTTAAGTCGTCGACATCGGCTACTAAGTGGGTGGTGGGTGGGTAACGAATTTCTTTGTCGTCCACTTCCCACTCAAGCCGGATATAGTTCGGCCAAGAGTCTCCTGATAAGGAGAGAGACTTTAACAAGGTTAGCACGTCGCCCAAGGGCGAGTGCTGAAAAATCCACGTAGGTAAACTCCATGATCGGTGCCCAGTCGGATTCGATGGGCACGGATGCACGCGGTTCGGAGCCTGTGGCAGGAGACGAGTCCGAGGGTCCGATGACACAGGCCTCACTGGAGGTGAAGTCTGTGTTCTCCTCTATCGCCAATGAGTATGCGGCCTCCGTGGCGGGGTCTATCCACCCATCCCTGGATGGCACAATCTGCTCTGGATTTAGAGCCGGAGCAGCTACGGGTGCGATCTCCTGGACACAGTCCGATGGCAGATCTAGGTCATGCTCATCATGACCGTACGGCGAACCTGTCATGGGCTCGAATCCGTCGAAGATCAAGTCCCCGCAGACGTCGGCAGTGTAGTTTAGGCTTCCAAACCTGACCTGATGGCCAGGGGCGTAGCTATCGATCTGCTCCAGATGGCCAAGCGAATTGGCCCGCAGTGCGAAGCCGCCGAATATGAAGATCTGTCCGGGGAGGAAAACCTCACCCTGGATCACATTGTTGTAGATGATTGAAGGAGCCATCTGATATGTCTCCATCGTATCTATAATTTTTTATTGTTCCATGCCAATATTATTCAACTTTCATATACTTTTGGCAAATTTTTATACTATTTTTAGGACTAACATATCGATCCAGTGCCCAATGCCAGTTCCTGTTTGTTGCATGTTTTATGTTTCGCAGAAACCCAATATCAAATGGAATCCAAACAGGATAAAAATGGACGGAGAATTATTTTGGAATATTTGGGAGTTTCCGGAGGAAGAATCAATGTGAAACGGTGTTCGAGGTGGCCAGGAGATAGGGGCGCGCCCACCCCCTGGGCGCGCCTGGCACTCTCCTGGGCCACCCGTAAGGCGGTTGCCGCTCTTCTTTTGCCACAAGAAAGCTAATTTTACGAGAAAAATCTGGGCGAAAGATTCACCCCAATCGGAGTTACGGATCTCCGGATATAAAAGAAACGGTGAAGGGGAAGGATCTGGGAACGCAGAAACAGAGAGAGACAGAGAGACAGATCCAATCTCGGAGGGGCTCTCGCCCCTCCCACGCCATGGGAGCCAAGTACCAGAGGGGAAACCCTTCTCCCATCTAGGGAGGAGGTCAAGGAAGAAGAAGAAGAAGAAGGGGGACCCTCTCCCCCTTGCTTCCGGTGGCGCCGGAACGCTGCCGGGGGCCATCATCATCACCGCGATCTTCACCAACACCTCCGCCATCTTCACCAACATCTCCATCACCTTCCCCCATCTATATCCAGCAGTCCACTCTCCCGCAACCCGCTGTACCCTCTACTTGAACATGGTGCTTTATGCTTCATATTATTATCCAATGATGTGTTGCCATCCTATGATGTCTTAGTAGATTTTCGTTGTCCTATCGGTGATTGATGAATTGCTATGATTGGTTTGAGTTGCGTGTTTTATTATTGGTGCTGTCCTATGGTGCTCTCTGTGTCGCGCAAGCGTGAGGGATTCCCGCTGTAGGGTTTGCAATATGTTCATGATTTGCTTATGGTGGGTGACGTGAGTGACAGAAGCACATACCCGAGTAAGTAGGTTGTTTGCGTATGGGATAAAGGGGACTTGATACTTTAATGCTATGGTTGGGTTTTACCTTAATGATCTTTAGTAGTTGCGGATGCTTGCTAGAGTCCCAATCATAAGTGCATATGATCCAAGTAGAGAAAGTATGTTAGCTTATGCCTCCCCCTCAAATAGAATTGCAATAGTGATTACCGGTCTAGTAACATAGTCAATTGCTTAGGGACAATTCCACAACTCCTACCACCACTTTTCCACACTCGCTATATTTACTTTATTGCTTCTTTATCTAAATAGCCCCTAGTTTATATTTACGTGTTCTTTATTATCTTGCAAACCTATCCTATCACACCTACAAAGTACTTCTAGTTTCATACTTGTCCTACGTAAAGCGAATGTCAAGCGTGCGTAGAGTCGTATCAGTGGCCGATAGGACTTGAGAGAGTATTTGTTCTACTTTTAGCTCCTCGTTGGGTTCGACACTCTTACTTAGCGAAAGAGGCTACAACTATCCCGCATACTTGCGGGTTATCAAGACCTTTTTCTGGCGCCGTTGCCGGGGAGTCATAGCGTGGGGTGAATATTCTCGTGTGTGCTTGCTTGCTTTATCACTAAGTAATTTTTATTTGCTCTTCTAAGTTGTTCTCTATCTTTAGCTATGGATATGGAACACGAGATACCAAAAAAATTAGGTGTACTTGCTACTCATGGAGATGGGGAACCTCCTAAAACCCTCGATGCTCGTTATGTGAAAGATATTATGTACTACTTTAATAATCCTGAGAAATCCCCATTCAATTATGTAATGGGAGTAACGTTGGATCAACATGAATACTTTAGGGATTATCGCTTGACACAAAAAGGGAAACTATTATGGGATCAAATTAATATGTTGCGTTGCTCTGGATCTATGCTTGAGATATGATATTACTTGTTGCTCTAGGATGAAGGCTCCACACCTTCCCTTTTAATGCAAATTTAATGATAATGAAACCTTAGCTTCTAATGCTAATGGTATATATGATTACTATGAAGTGGAACAAATAGAAGAATTTGTTGCTTTTATGGGTGCTTATGAGATTGAATCTATGTTTAAAGAGTTTGGTGATTTTGATGATGCAATTTATAGACCTGAAAATTTTGCTATACTTAGATATTGCTATGAAAATTATGAATACAATTACAATATTAATGCATTTATTAAAAAAGTCTCCGTTGTCCAAGAAGAGACTAATATTTTACAGGAAGTTATGGAAGAAGAAATTGATGAAACTGTGAGCTCATTGGATGAAAAAGATGATGAGGAGAGCGAATAACAAAAGGAGGAAGAGCGGATTGATCACCCATGCCCACCTTCTAATGAGAGTAACTCTTCAACTCATACATTGTTTAATTCCCCTTCGTGCTTATCAAAGGATGGTTGCTATGATGATTGTTATGATCCCGTTGATTCTCTTGAAATATCCCTTTTTGATGATGCTTGCTATGCTTGTGGCCAAGATGCCAATATGAATTATGCTTATGGAGATGAAATTGCTATAGTTCCTTATGTTAAACATGAAATTGTTGCTATTGCACCCACACATGATATTCCTATTATCCTTTTGAATTCTCCCTACTACACTATATCGGAGAAGTTTGTGCTTACTAAGGATTATATTGATGGGTTACCTTTTACCGTTGCACATGATGATTTTTGATAGATATAATATGCATGTTCTTGGTGCTCCTACTTGCAATTATTATGAGAGAGGAACTATATCTCCACCTCTCTATGTTTCCAATATGATAAACTTGCAAGAAACTGTTTATACTCTTCATTGGCCTTTACTTGGTGTGCATGAATTGTTCTTTTATGACATGCCCATGCATAGGAAGAGAGTTAGACTTCGTTTTTGCATGGTATATGTTACTTTGTGCTCACTACTAAATTACAAATCATTGTTAATTAAAATTGGCTTTGATATACCTTGGGATCCGGGTGGATCCATTACTTGAGCACTATATGCCTAGCTTAATGGCTTTAAAGAAAGTGCTGCCAGGGAGACAACCCGGAAGTTTTAGAGAGTCATTTATTTCTGTTGAGTTCTTTTATATAGTTTAAAAAAAAGAGGGGAAACCAAAACTTTTCAAAAAGGAAAGTGAAAGTGAGAGAGACAAGCATTGTTGAAGTGGGAGAGCTCCTTGAACTTTGTTCATGCTCACAGAAACTTTGTGAATATTAATTACAGAAACTTTTCATCAAAAATAATTATCCCCTTGTACAATTCCATTGTATTGTAAAAATAATGTGCCAAGGTTTGCCTTTAGGTATGTTTACAATGCTTGTTGGGTTGTACGGTGCAGGACAGAAACTTTGGCTGTAGTGCGCGATTTTACATTTTTGAACTGGAACGTCAAATGGTTCTGATTCCTTTTGCACTGTCTTTCTTTACAAATTGTTTATTTTTCCTAATTTTGGTAGAAATTTTGGGGTAACATAAGTATGGTAGATGTTAAGATTGCTACAGACTGTTCTGTTTTTGACAGATTCTATTTCTGATGCATAGTTTGCTTGTTTTGATGAAACTATCAATTTATATCAGTGGATTAAGCCATGAAAAAGTTATGTTGCAGTAGACACAATGCAAAAACAAAATATGAATTGGTTTGCAACAGTACTTAGAGTAGTGATTTGCTTTATTATACTAACAGATCTTACCGAGTTTTCTGTTGAAGTTTTGTGTGGATGAAGTGTCTAATCGAGGATGTCTCGATATGAGGAAAAGGAAGAGAGGCAAGAGCTCAAGCTTGGGGATGCCCGAGGCACCCCAAGTAAATATTCAAGGAGACTCAAGCGTCTAAGCTTGGGGATGCCCCGGAAGGCATCCCCTCTTTCTTCAACAAGTATCGGTATGTTTTCGGATTCGTTTCGTTCATGCATATGTGCAAGTCTTGGAGCGTCTTTTGCATTTAGTTTTCATTTTTATTTTATGCACCATGCTGGTATGAGATAGTCCTTGGTTGATTTATAGAATGCTCATTGCACTTCACTTAAATCTTTTGAGTATGGCTTTATAGAATGCTTCATGTGCTTCACTTATATCATTTGAAGTTTGGATTGCCTGTTTCTCTTCACATAGAAAACCGCCATTTGTAGAATGCTCTTTTGCTTCACTTATATTTGTTAGAGCGTGGGCATATCTTTTGTAGAAAGAATTAAACTCTCTTGCTTCACTTATATCTATTTAGAGAGATGACAGGAATTGGTCATTCACATGGTTAGTCATAAAATCCTACATAAACTTGTAGATCACTGAATATGATATGTTTGATTCCTTGCAATAGTTTTGCGATATAAAGGTGGTGATATTAGAGTCATGCCAGTGGGTGGTTGTGGATTGTAGAGACACTTGTGTTGAGGTTTGCAAGTCCCGTAGCATGCACGTATGGTAACCGTTGTGTGACAAATTTGAAGCATGGGTTGTTTCTTTGATTGTCTTCCTTATGAGTGGCGGTCGGGGACGAGCGATGGTCTTTTCCTACCAATCTATCCCCCTAGGGGCATGCATAGTAGTACTTTGCTTCGAGGGCTAATAAACTTTTGCAATAAGTATATGAGTTCTTTATGATTAATGTTAGTCCATGGATTATACACACTTTTACCTTTCCATCATTGCTAGCCTCGTCGGTACTGTGCATTGACCTTTCTCACCTCGAGAGTTGGTGCAAACTTCGCCGGTGCATCCAAACCCCGTGATACTATACGCTCTATCACACATAAGCCTCCTTATATCTTCCTCAAAACAACCACCATACCTATCTATCATGACATTTCCATAGCCATCCGAGATATATTGCCATGCAACTTCCATCATCATCATATACATGACTTGAGCATTTATTGTCATATTGCTTTGCATGATCGTAAGATAGCTAGCATGATGTTTTCATGGCTTGTCTGTTTTTTGATGTCATTGCTACGCTAGATCATTGCACGTCCCGGTACACCACCGGAAGCATTCATATAGAGTCATATATTTGTTCTAGTATCGAGTTGTAATATTGAGTTGTAAGTAAATAAAAGTGTGATGATCATCATTATAGAGCATTGCCCCATGAAAAAAAGAAAAATGAAAAAAGAGAGAAAAAAGGGGAAGGCCAAAGAAGCCTAAATAAAAAAGGGGGCCAAAGAAGCCCACCGAAAAAGGGAAAAAAAGGGGGCAATGTTACTATCCTTTTTCCACACTTGTGCTTCAAAGTAGCACCATGTTCTTCATATAGAGAGTCTCTTATATTTTCACTTTCATATACTAGTGGGAATTTTTCATTATAGAACTTGGCTTGTATATTCCAACGATGGGCTTCCTCAAATGCCCTAGGTCTTCAAGAGCAAGCAAGTTGGATGCACACCCACTTAGTTTTCAATTTGAGCTTTCATACACATATAGCTCTTAGTGCATCCATCGCATGGCAATCCCTACTCCTCGCATTGACATCAATTGATGGGCATCTCCATAGCCCGTTGATTAGCCGCGTCGATGTGAGACCTTCTCCGTTTTTGTCTTCTCCACATAACCTCCATCATTATATTCTATTCCACCTATAGTGCTATATCCATGGCTTGCTCTCATGTATTGCATGAGGGTTGAAAAGGCTGAAGCGCGTTAAAAAGTATGAACCAATTGCTCGGCTTGTCATCAGGGTTGTGCATGATGGGGGCATTTTGTGTGACAAAAATGAAGCATGGCCAAACTATATGATTTTGTAGGGATAAGCTTGCTTTGGCCTTGTTGTTTTGAAAAGACATGATTGCTTTATTAGTACACTCGAAGTATTATTGTTTTTATGTCAAATAATAGACTATTGCTTTGAATCACTCGTGTCTTAATATTCATGCCATGATTAGACATATGATCAAGATTATGCTAGGTAGCATTCCACATCAAAAATTATCTTTTTTATCATTTAACTACCCGAGAACGAGCAGGAATTAAGCTTGGGGATGCTGATACGTCTCTGTCGTATCTATAATTTTTGATTGTTCCATGCCAATATTATTCAACTTTCATATAATTTTGGCAACTTTTATACTATTTTTAGGACTAACATATTGATCCAGTGCCCAGTGCTAGTTCCTGTTTGTTGCATGTTTTATGTTTCGCAGAAACCCAATATCAAACGGAATCCAAACAGGATAAAAACGGACGAAGAATTATTTTGGAATATTTGGGATTTTCCGGAGGAAGAATCAACGCGAAACGGTGTCCGAGATGGCCAGGAGATAGGGGGGTGCGCCCACCCCCCTGGGCGCGCCTGGCACTCTCCTGGGCCACCCGTAAGGCGGTTGACGCTCTTCTTTTGCCGCAAGAAAGCTAATTTTACGAGAACAGTCTGGGTGAAAGATTCACCCCAATCGGAGTTACGGATCTCCAGATATAAAAGAAACGGTGAAGGGGAAGGATCTGGGAACGCAGAAACAGAGAGAGACAGAGAGACAGATCCAATCTCGGAGGGGCTCTCGCCCCTCCCACGCCATGGGAGCCAAGGACCAGAGGGGAAACCCTTCTCCCATCTAGGGAGGAGGTCAAGGAAGAAGAATAAGAAGGGGGCCCTCTCCCCCTTGCTTCCGGTGGCGCCGGAACGCTGCCGGGGGCCATCACCATCACCGCGATCTTCACCAACACCTCCGCCATCTTCACCAACATCTCCATCACCTTCCCCCATCTATATCCAGTGGTCCACTCTCCCACAACCCGCTGTACCCTCTAGTTGAACATGGTGCTTTATGCTTCATATTATTATCCAATGATGTGTTGCCATCCTATGATGTCTGAGTAGATTTTCGTTGTCCTATTGGTGATTGATGAATTGCTATGATTGGTTTGAGTTGCATGTTTTATTATTGGTGCTGTCCTATGGTGCCTCCGTGTCGCGCAAGCGTGAGGGATTCCCGCTGTAGGGTTTGTAATGTGTTCATGATTTGCTTATGGTGGGTGACGTGAGTGACAGAAGCACAGACCCAAGTAAGTAGGTTGTTTGCGTATGGGATAATGGGGACTTGATACTTTAATGCTATGGTTGGGTTTTACCTTAATGATCTTTAGTAGTTGCGGATGCTTGCTAGAGTTCCAATCATAAGTGCATATGATCCAAGTAGAGAAAGTATGTTAGCTTATGCCTCTCCCTCAAATAGAATTGCAATAGTGATTACCGGTCAAGTAACATAGTCAATTGCTTAGGGACAATTCCACAACTCCTACCACCACTTTTCCACACTCGCTATATTTACTTTATTGCTTTTTTATCTAAACAGCCCCTATTTTATATTTACGTGTTCTTTATTATCTTGCAAACCTATCCTATCACACCTACAAAGTACTTCTAGTTTCATACTTGTTCTAGGTAAAGCGAACGTCAAGCGTGCGTAGAGTCGTATCAGTGGCCGATAGGATGAGAGAGTATTTGTTCTACCTTTACCTCCTCATTGGGTTCGACACTCTTACTTATCGAAAGAGGCTACAACTATCCCGTATACTTGCGGGTTATCACCATCAAGCCTTACCGTGACGACACAGTGGAACTCTCAATGAAAGCACCAATGTCGGTGTCAAAACCGGTGGATCTCGGGTAGGGGGTCCTGAACTATGTGTCTAAGGCTTATAGTAACAGGAAGCAAGGGACACAATGTTTACCCAGGTTCGGGCCCTCTCTATGGAGGTAATACCATACTTCTTGCTTGATTAATCTTGATGATATGAGTATTACAAGAGTTGATCTGCCACGAGACTGTAGAAGCTAAACCCTAGAAGCTAAACCCTAGAAGCTAGCCTATGATTATGATTGTTCTTGTCCTACGGACTAAACCCTCCTGTTTATATAGACACTGGAGGGGGCTAGGGTTAGACAGAGTCGGTTACAGAGAAGGAGATCTACATATCCGAATCACCAAGCTTGCCTTCCACGCAAAGGAGAGTCCCAGCCGGACACGGGACGAAGTCTTCAATCTTGTATCTTCATAGTCCAATAGTCTGGCCTAAGCATATAGTCCGCCTGTCCAAGGACCCCCTAATCCAGGACTCCCTCACTCCCACTCACTTTCTTTTAAATACATGCTTCACCGTAAGTCTGTGCAAAACCATATGCTTTGATCACCTCATCAAAGCATATATTCCAACTCCGAGATGCTTGCACCAGTCCATAGATGGATCGCTGGAGCTTGCACACTTTGTTAGCACTTTTAGGATCGACAAAACCTTCTGGTTGCATCATATACAACTCTTATTTGAGATATCCATTAAGGAATACAGTTTTGACATCCATTTGCCAGATTTCATAATCATAAAATGTGGCAATTGCTAACATGATTTGGACAGACTTAAGCATCGCTACAGGTGTAACATCCCAAATTTTCAATTTGGAATGTTATACAATAGATCATCATTGCATATCATATTTTATTGCATTTTTGCCTTTATCCTAGAAATTCTACGCAACTCAAGGACCCACGGAGAGAGTTGGGGATTTCGTTATTTTCATATTTGAGTTTTCTCAAAATTTGAAAATAGGATCATTTGATTTTATTTATTTTATCTTCAAATATTTCTAATACAAAAATAAGAGAGAGGGAATAAAATGACTTTCCCAAAATAAAGAAGTATTGAGGATTTAATAAAAAATCAAATAAGATTTTATTTCGGAATTTTTCGCTATTTTCTTTGAATTTAGGAAAAATGCGTGTTTTTCAAACTACATTCAGGCCCCAAATAAATGTTCATCTTGTCCGGCTTATTTTTAGAGGACAGGGAAAATTTATTTCGGGATTTTTGGAGTCCGTTTAGTATTTCTTTTATTTGTTTTTCTGTGTCCAAATTTATTTTTGTTTTTTTTAAACTAACCGACCTAACGGGCCGTGGGCGACCCGGACTCCCGCCGCCCCAGGCCTTATAAGTCGCGCCCCTGACCCCCGCAGCCCATCGCCAGCCCACCTGCCGCAGCCACCGAAACCCTAACCCTAACACGCGCCGTCGCCGCCGGACGCCGACCCCGCCGCCCGTCGCAGCCGACCTCGCCGTTGAGCCCGCCGCTGTTGCCGGACGCCGCCTCGCCGGAGTTGCCCGCCGCCGCCGCCGTCACACGTCCCGAGGTAGCCGCCGGTTTTACCTCAAAAACCGTTCGGTTTTTATTCGAAAACCGAGATGCGTTTTTTTAGTATTTTTAGATCGGTTTTATTTTTTTCCCAGTTTAGTCTATTTTCCGGACATTCGTCCGTACGTTCGTTTTAACAAACTGTTTTTGTCGTTTAGCCGCAGACAGCGAACGTTCGTTCTTTAGCCTGTTCGTCCGTTTTCTTTTGCGATTATTTCTGATTGCGATTTCTGATCCGATTTTCGTTCTAGTATAACTTTTCGCTTGTTTATCGGAATCGGGCAATTCAAGCGCCTAGATTTTCATCTCAAAATTCTGCTTCCATTTAACCAATTCAAACAAGTTTTTGCTACTGTAAAATTTGACTTAGGTCCAGATTAGTAAGACGAAGCCTGTTTCTTCCGCCGTTTGATTTTTGTTGCTTCATATGATTTGATTCTTTTTGCAAACCGGAGTTCTTAAGTTGAACTTTCTGGTTAGATCTTTTATTTGAGTTTTACCTGTGCATTAGATGAGTGCTTATTGTATGCTTGTTTGTTTACGATAGAGTACCCAGAGTGCGCCGCTTGCTACTACGAGTCTCTAGGTTTCACGGATCATCAGCAAGGCAAGTAAGACTTTGATCATACCTCCTTATTACCCAGTTTTATTGCATTAGATCAATCCGCAAACAATTGCATGGTTAGGATGTGATTAATATGTGGGTTTTGGGAAGTAGATGAGGTAGTACCTATTACCTATTTTATTATCAAACCTTTGGGAGTTACTTCTACGTTTGCTTATATTGCTATGCTATGCTAGTAGACGTGGATTGGGTGAGTGTATCCATGACAGTTGTGAGATTGTTAATTAATGGTTTATTTAAGGTGGCAACTTAAATTCACATCTGGGTGGATTGAGGCACCTGGGGAACCCAGTGTTGCCTGTATTTTTGGAAATCCCGGGGTAGCTTGTGATTTTCCTATGGACTGCCACCCAGGCTCAAAGGGATCATGAGATTATTCATGCTAGAAACTCCCGTGTGCAGCCGCAAGCTACTATGGGCTCTGGCATAGTTGAGTAAGTTGTGTGACCTCTTATAGTGGTGGACTAGCAGATGTAGGGGATGTAGGTGGTACGGTCTACCCATCGTAAGGTGCTAACGCTTCTGAAAGATTGTGTCTCGGTCATCCGTTTCTCAAACACCATGTAGTGCGAGAAATCCAACGGAGGAGAGCGAGTCTTGTGGGGAAAAGTGCACAGACCTCTGCAGAGTGTACAAACTAATCATGGTTAGCCGTGTCCCCGGTTATGGACGTTTTGAGTATCTAGTACCTGGATTTTCATGTGAATCTCATCATGTTACTTAATTTAATCTTGTTGGGTTAATGATGATGCTTAATTGGGATTGAGTTGGGTGAACCTTCTCAATGTTTAACAACCACCATGATAGTTAAACAAAATTTATTCCTTTGAAGTAGGGAAAATTGGCTTTATGCAAAACTGTAACCATAGAGCTTTCCACCAGCCATATATGCATGTAGTGATAGCATTATTCTGTCCATTACTCTCTATGTGTTACATTGCCAACATATTCCATGTGCTGACCCGTTTTCGGGCTACAACGTTCATGTTGCAGACTTTTCAGACGACGAGTAAGGTGCCTTAGGTCGTGGTCTTATACTCAGTGATGCCATTGGAGTTGATGGACTCGCTTATCTTCCAAGTCTTCCGCTGTTATCGTTATTAGATGGCCTTAGGCCATATTTATTGTAATAAGTTCTCTTCTGAGACATTCCATGTAATAAGTGTGTGATTGGTACTCTGTTATAAATCCCTCAAGTACTGTGCATGTCAGCATTACCGATCCAGGGATGGCACTGATGCACAGAGATCAGACTGTTTGAGGTCTGGTCGCTGCAAGATGGTATTAGAGCACACGCTAACTGTAGGACACGACCACTAAGCAAAAGCCCTAGATCACTACTCGCTCTTCTCATTTCTGACTCCTCATCTCTTCTACTCTTTTAGGATGGCGGATGCAAGGAACAAGTTCACGCAACCGGATGAAGATACACCCTTTGGACGCCACTTGAAGGAAGTCACTAAGTACCTAAACATCGGAGTACCAAGCTTCACTGGGACCTACATTGCCACTTTACCAGAAGAGGAGCATTGGATGATTCAAGTTCAAGTTCGAGGAAGGACATTCAGGCCCGTCACTGAGCCCATAGAGTTTTGTTTTGATGCACCAACCTGGAGTCTAGGAAAGAGTATGGCAGCCCACATCACCATGGGACGCATTGGAGAAGTTTACCACAAGGATCTCAAGGATACTATTTACCAGATTTTTGGGCGCCTAGATGAGCAATGGGAGATGACCAGCACCAGGAAGGATAGATCAATTGCAGCTTTCATCTAGGAATTAAACCATCACATCCGTCGCCAGGAGAACCAGATGTGAGCAGGCATGATAGATCTGAAGAAGGCTATGACCAAGATCACAAAACTGGAGGAAGAATTCAAGTCTACATGTGATGGATATGAGGAGGAGATTGTGACACTTTTGGAGAAGAATGACAACCTGGTAAAGAAGATCGGAGTCTTTATGGGAGACCCTGTGCCAGGAGGAGAAGATGATGATTGCACTTGCCCGGAGAACTACATCATCATCGACGACACCGACTCGGACCCGGACGTTAGCGATGATGACTTTGTTGATGAAGCTGGAGCAGATATCATGGAGTCTTCGGCCGATCAATTTTTCTAGTTGGCCACCATAACAGTAGTAGTATTCCCCCATGTATATAGTATAGTCCGAGCACTTTTGTAATGATAGTTTGACCGATTGTATGCCCTTGTTTGAATTGATTGGAGTGATATTGTTTGCTTTTGTCTCATGTGCATATGGGTATTGTTTTCCCTCTAGACCTCTTTCTATTCTATTTCCTCATCTTTTCTAAACCTATCAGATGCCTCCGAGACGTGACAATGGATTTGCTTTCCCACTGGAGCTCACTCAGTTGATCCAGCAGCAGAATGCATTGATGCAGTTACTAGTCCAGAATCAGAATCAGGGGAACAACAACAACAACCCACCACCACCACCACTTGTTGATCACTTAGCCCGTTTTCTTAAACTAAATCCGCCGGTGTTTGCCAGTAGCACTGAGCTGATTGTTGCAGATGATTGGCTCCACAAGATTGGAAGGGAGTTGACCACTGCAGGATGCACAGATGCGGAAAGAGTGCACTTTGCCACACACTAGCTTGATGGACCCACAACATCATGGTGGGAGAATTTCACAGCCACTTATCCTATCGACACTGTCACATGGGATCAGTTTCAGCAAGCTTTCCGTACTGCCCATGTTTTAGCAGGAGCTATGGCCATGAAGAAGCGCGAGTTTCGCAACTTATGCCAAGGAGGACGTACTGTTGGCCAGTATGTGGATGAATTTAGTAATCTAGCACGTTATGCACCAAATGACGTTGCTACCGATGCAGCTAAGCAGGAGAAGTTTCTGGAAGGACTGAATGATGAGCTGAGCATGCAGTTGATGGTAGAAACCTTCAACAACTACCAGGAGTTGGTAGACCGAGCTCTCATGATTGAAGGGAAGCAGCAGCAGATTGACAGCCGCAAGAGGAAGTATGGACAAGGGAAGTATAATTCTGGAGCTCAGCAAAAGCCTCGTTTTACCCCAAAAACGGGAGAATCTTTTCAGCATACCCACGGAGGAGGGAGTTCGCACAACCATAGTGGCCCTAGGAATGGGAATGATAATGGAGGAAGCAACAGTCAGAACCATACCAACCCATCAACCCCAGCCAAGAAGGATCCGAGCCACGTCACTTGCTACTAGTGCCAGAAGACTGGACATTATGCCAATGAATGTCCTAAAGCTAAGAATGGAAATGGCAATGGGAGCTCTGGGAAGAAGCCTAACCCTTTCAACAAGGGACAGGTAAACCACATTAGCGTGGAGGAGGTTGAAGCCCAGCCAGATGCAGTAATAGGTAAGTTTTTGGTTAAGTCATTTACTGCAATCGTTCTTTTTGATACTAGTGCATCACATCCATACATATCAAGGGGATTTGTGGATAAGTATAAACTACCAACCCAAGCCCTTAGGTCACCCATGTTAGTAACCTCGCCAGGAGCAGACTATATGGCTAGTCTATGGTGTGATCGGTTACCATTAAGGATTGGTAACTATGTGTTTCCCTCAGACCTAATAGTATTGGAGTCGCAAGGACTGGATGTGATATTAGGCATGGATTGGTTATCAAAGTATGAAGGGAACATTGAATGCGCCAGTAAGTCGATTTTGCTTACCACCCCAGAAGGAAGAGGGATCAAGTAGGTATCCCGGCACGAGCCGAAGAGGACTCAAGTAAATTCCTTAACAGGAGTTGTATAGGAGGAAGTACCAGTGGTGAAGGATTTTCCTGACGTATTTCCAGAAGAGTTGCCAGGCATGCCACCGGATAGAGACATTGAGTTTTTGATTGAGCTTTTGCCAGGCACAGGGCCGATATCTAAGAGACCGTACAGGATGCCCGCACAGTATTTGGAAGAAATTAAGAAGCAGATTAAGGAACTACTAGATAAAGGTTTTATTCGCCCAAGTTCTAGTCGAGAAGAAGGATGGATCATTAAGGATGGTTGTTGATCATCGAGGTTTGAATAAAGTAACAATCAAGAAGAAGTATCCACTACCGATGATCAATGACTTGTTTGACCAATTGCAAGGAGCTAAGGTATTCTCCAAGATCGATCTGCGATCAGGATACCACCAGCTGAAGATTCGAGAGCAGGATATACCAAAGACAGCTTTTACCACCAGGTACGGTCTGTATGAGTATAGTGTTATGTCATTTGGTCTAACTAACGCACCTGCCTATTTCATGAACATGATGAACAAGGTGTTTATGGAGTTTCTGGATAAGTTTGTCATGGTGTTCATTGATGATATTCTGGTCTACTCAAAGAATGAAGAGGAGCATAAGGAACATTTGCGTTTGGTACTCGGGAACCTCAGAAAACATCAATTATATGCCAAATTCAGCAAATATGAGTTTTGGTTGAAGGAAGTTGGATTTCTCGGACATGTTATATCCGGAGAAGCAATAGCAATAGAACCCACCAAAGTTGTCACTGTGACAAACTGGGAAGCCCCAACGACAGGTGGAGAGATCCAGAGTTTTCTTGGACTCGCAGGATACTACCGGAGGTTCATTGAGAATTTCTCGAAGATTGCAAAGCCCATGACGGAGTTGTTGAAGAAGGACACCAAGTTCAAATGGACTGAGGAATGTGAGGCCAGTTTTCAGGAGTTGAAGAAACGTTTGGTTACATCACCGGTGTTGATTCTGCCAGATCAACGCAAGGATTACAAAGTATATTGCGACGCTTCTGGTCGAGGACTTGGAGCAGTGCTTATGCAGGAGGGAAGAGTTGTTTCGTATGCCTGACGACAGCTTAATCCCCATGAGTTGAATTATGCTACACATGATTTGGAGTTAGCAGCCGTAGTGCATGCATTGAAGACATGGAGACATTTTCTCATCGGAAACCATTGTGAGGTGTACACGGATCATAAGAGTTTGAAGTACATCTTCACACAGAAGGAGTTGAATCTCAGGCAAAGGAGATGGTTGGAGCTCATCAAGGATTATGATATGAGATTGCATTATCACCCCGGAAAGGCTAATGTAGTAGCCGATGCGTTGAGCCGCAAGAGCCATGTTACACTCTCATGATAGGAGAGTTTACCAAGGAGTTAGCCGAGGATCTTCGCGAGCTATGTTTGGAGATAGTTCCGAGAGGCTATGTTGCAGCATTGGAGATTCAGTCTACTTTGATGGATAAGATCAGAGAAGCTCAGAAGACAGACAAGGAGATTGCAGAGATAAAGGAGAAGATGAGCAAAGGAAAAGCTAAAGGTTTTCGTGAGGATGAGCACGATACCTTATGGTTTGAAGACCGCGTTTATGTGCCTAATGACCCGGAGATCAGGAAGTTGATTCTGCAAGAGGCCCATGATTCGCCATATTCGATTCACCCAGGAAATACCAAGATGTATCTGGATTTGAAGGACACTTTCTGGTGGACCGGAATGAAGAAGGATATTGCGGAGTATGTAGCAGTATGTGATGTATGTCAGAGAGTGAAGGCAGAGCATCAGAAGCCAGCAGGATTGCTACAGCCATTGCCGATACCCGAATGGAAGTGGGATAAGCTAGGCATGGATTTTATCACGGGATTGCCCAGGACTCGTTCAGGCTATGACTCGATATGGGTTGTAGTCGATCGTTTGACGAAGGTAGCTCATTTCATCCCAGTGAAGACCACTTACACCAGTGCTAAGTTGGCAAAGATATACATGACCAGGATCGTATGTCTGCATGGAGTTACGAGGAGCATTGTATCAGATAGAGGAACCCAGTTTACCTCAAAGTTCTGGAATCAGTTGCATGAAACTTTGGGTACCAGGCTAGAGTTCAGTACAACCTTTCATCCACAGACAGATGGACAGACCGAGAGAGTCAATCAGATTCTGGAGGACATGCTGAGAGCTTGTGCGCTAGATTATGGATCTAGTTGGGACGACAATTTGCCATATGCAGAGTTCTCTTACAACAACAGTTATCAATCCAGTTTGAAGATGGCCCCTTTTGAAGCTTTGTATGGAAGGAGGTGCAGGACACCATTGTTGTGGGATGAAGTTGGAGACCGTCAGTTGTTTGGGCCAGATTTGATTAAAGAGTCTGAACAGAAGGTGAAGATGATTCATGATAGGCTCAAGGTAGCCCAGTCCAGGTAGACGAGCTATGCAGATTCTAAACGCAAGGAGACAGTTTACGAAGTCGGAGACAGAGTTTATCTTCGTGTGTCCCCACTTCGAGGAGTTAAGTGTTTTGGAGTTAAGGGAAAGTTAGCGCCACGTTTTGTAGGACCATACAAAGTTTTGGAGCGTATGGGAGAAGTTGCTTACAAGTTGGAATTGCCCGAAGGATTGCCTGGAGTCCGTGATGTGTTTCACGTTTCCGAGTTGAAGAAGTGTCACGCAGAGATGGCTGGTATACCGCTGAGAGATACAGTGCCACTGGAAGCGATTCAGCTGGATAGTGATTTGACCTATGAGGAGAAACCAATGAAGATTCTCGAGTTTGCCAGCAGAGTCACTCGCAGCAAGGTTATCAAGTTTTGCAAAGTTCAATGGAGCCACCATACCGAAGATGAAGCCACCTGGAAGTGAGAAGAAGATTTACTGAAGGACCACCCTCACCTATTTTCTAGCCAACCCGAATCTCGAGGGCGAGATTCATCTTAAGGGGGGTAGGTTTGTAACATCCCAAATTTTCAATTTGGAATGTTATACAATAGATCATCATTGCATATCATATTATATTGCATTTTTGCCTTGATCCTAGAAATTCTACGCAACTCAAGGACCCACGGAGAGAGTTGGGGATTTCGTTATTTTCATATTTGAGTTTTCTCAAATTTGAAAATAGGATCATTTGATTTTATTATTTTATCTTCAAATATTTCTAAATACAAAATAAGAGAGAGGGAATAAAATGACTTTCCCAAAATAAAGAAGTATTGAGGATTTAATAAAAAAATCAAATAAGATTTTATTTCGGAGTTTTTCGCTATTTTATTTGAATTTAGGAAAAATGCGTGTTTTTCAAAACTGCATTTAGGCCCCAAATAAATGTTCATCTTGTCCGGCTTATTTTAGAGGACAGGGAAAATTTATTTCGGGATTTTTGGAGTCCGTTTAGTATTTCTTTTATTTGTTTTTCTCCATCCAAATTTTTTTATAAAAAAACTAACCAACCTAACGGGCCGTGGGCGACCCGGACTCCCACCCCCCGGGCCTTATAAGCCGCGCCCCCGACCCCCGCAGCCCACCGCCAGCCCACCCGCCGCCGCCACCGAAACCCTAACCCTAACCCGCGCCGCCGCCGCCACCGCCGCTGCGCCGTCTCGCCGTCACCGCCGAACGCCGACCCCGCTGCCCGTCGCCGCCGTTGTCACGTGTCCCGAGGTAGCCGGCGGTTTTACCTCAAAAACCGTTCGGTTTTTATTCGAAAACCGAGATGCATTTTTTATTTTATTATATCGGTTTTAGTTTTTTCCGGTTTAGTCTATTTTGCGGACGTTCGTCCGTATGTTCGTTTTAACAAACTATTTTCGCCGTTTAGCCGCAGACAGCGAACGTTCGTTCGTTAGCCTGTTCGTCCGTTTTCTTTTTCTCGGATTTTCCGCGATTATTTCTGATCGCGATTTCTGATCCGATTTTCGTTCTAGTATAACTTTTCGCTTGTTTATCAGAATCAGGCGATTCAAGCGCCTAGAGATTCGTCTCAAAATTCTCTTTCGGTTTAACCAACTCAAACAAGTTTTTGCTACTGTAAAATTTTACTTAGGTCTAGATTAGTAACGAATCTTGTTTCTTTCGCCGTTTGACTTTCGTTGCTTCGTTTGATTTGATTCTTTTGCAAACCGGAGTTCTTAAGTTGAACTTTCTGGTTAGATCTTTTATTTGAGTTTTACCTGTGCATTAGATGAGTGCTTATTGTATGCTTGTTTGTTTGCGATAGAGTACCCGGAGTGCGCCGCTTGCTACTACGAGTCTCTAGGTTCACAGATCATCATCAAGGCAAGTAACACTTTGATCATACCTCTTTACTACCCAGTTTTATTGCATTAGATCAATCCTCAAACAATTGCATGGTTAGGATGTGATTAATATGTGGGTTTTGGGAAGTAGATGAGGTAGTACCTATTACCTGTTTTATTATCAAACCTTTGGGAGTTACTTCTACGTTTGCTTATATTGCTATGCTATGCTAGTAGACGTGGATTGGGTGAATGTATCCATGACAGATGTGAGATTGTTAATTAATGGTTTACTTAAGGTGGCAACTTAAATTCACATCTGGGTGGATTGAGGCACCTGGGAACCCAGTGTTGCCTGTATTTTTGGAAATCCCGGGGTACCGTGTGATTTTCCTATGGACTGCCACCCAGGCTCAAAGGGATCATAAGATTATTCATGCTAGAAACTTCCATGTGCAGCCACATGCCAATATGGGCTCTGGCATAGTTGAGTAAGTTGTGTGACCTCTTACAGTGGTAGACTAGCAGATGTAGGGGATGTAGGTGGTACTGTCTACCCATCGTAAGAGTTAATGCTTCTGAAAGACTGTGTCTCGGTCATCCGTTTCTCAAACACCATGTAGTGCGAGAAATCCAACGGAGGAGATCGAGTCTTGCGGGGAAAAGTGCACATACCTCTGCAGAGTGTACAAACTAATCATGGTTAGCCGTGTCCCCGGTTATGGACGTTTTGAGTATCTAGTACCTGGATTTTCATGTGAATCTCATCATGTTACTTAATTTAATCTTGTTGGGTTAACGATGATGCTTAATTGGGATTGAGTTGGGTGAACCTTCTCAATGTTTAACAACCACCATGATAGTTAAACAAAATTTATACCTTTGAAGTAGGGAAAAATTGGCTTTATGCAAAACTGTAACCATAGAGCTTTCCGCAGCCATATATGCATGTAGTGATAGCATTATTCTATTCATTACTCTCTATGTGTTACATTGCCAGCATATTCCATGTGCTGACCCATTTTCGGGCTGCAATGTTCATGTTGTAGACTTTTCAGACGATGAGTAAGGTGCCTTAGGTCGTGGTCTTATACTCAGTGATGCCGTTGGAGTTGATGGACTCACTTATCTTCCAAGTCTTCCGTTGTTATCGTTATTAGATGGCCCTAAGCCATATTTATTGTAATAAGTTCTCTTCTGAGATATTCGATGTAATAAGTGTGTGATTGCTACTTTGTTATAAATCCTTCAATTACTGTGTGTGTCAGCATTACCGATCCAGGGATGGCACTGATGCACAGAGATCAGACTGTTTGAGGTCTGGTCGCTACAACGGGTGAGAAAGTCTCATCGTGGTCAACTCCTTGAACTTGTCGAAAAACCTTTTGCAACAAGTCGAGCTTTGTAGACTGTAACATTACCATCAGTATCAGTCTTCTTCTTGAAGATCATTTATTCTCTATGGCTTGCCGATCATTGGGCAAGTCCACCAAAGTCCACACTTTGTTCTTATACATGGATCCTATCTCAAATTTCATGGCCTCAAGCCATCTGTCGGAATCTGGGCTCATCACAGCTTCTTCATAGTTCGTAGGTTCACCACGGTCTAATAACATGACTTCCAGGAAAGGATTACCGTACCACTCTGGTGTGGAACATGCTCTGTTTGACCTACGAGGTCCAGTAGTAACTTGATTCGAAGTTTCATGATCATCATCATTAGCTTCCTCTCTAGTTGGTGTAGGCATCACGGGAACGGATTTCTATGATGTGATACTCTCCAATTCGAGAGAAGGTATAATTAGCTCATCAAGTTCTACTTTCCTCCCACTCACTTCTTTCGAGAGAAACTCCTTCTCTAGAAAGGACCCATTCTTAGCAACAAAGATCTTGCCTTTAGATCTGTGGTAGAAGGTGTACCCAATAGTTTCTTTAGGGTATCCTATGAAGATGCACTTCTTCGATTTAGGTTCCAGCTTATCGGCCTGAAGACTATTGACATAAGCATCGCATCCCCAAACTTTAAGAAACGACAGCTTAGGTTTCTTGCCAAACCATAGTTCATACAGTGTCATCTTAACGGATTTAGACGGTACCCTATTTAAAGTGAATGCGGCTGTCTCTAATGCATAACCCTAAAATGATAGTGCTAAATTGATAAGAGACATCATAGAACGCACCATATCCAATAAAGTATGGTTACGATGTTCGGACACACCATTAAGCTATGGTGTTCCATATGGCATGAGTTGTGAAACTATACCACATTATTTTAAATGAAGCCAAACTCGTAGCTCAAATATTCGCCTCAGTGATTAGATCGTAGAAACTTTATTTTCTTGTTACGATGATTCTCCACTTCACTCTGAAATTCTTTGAACTTTTCAAATGTTTCAGACTTGTGTTTCATTAAGTGGATATACCCATATCTTCTCAAATCATCTGTGAAGGTGAGAAAATAATGATACCCGCCACGTGCTTCAACACTCATTGGATCGCATACATCGGCATGTATTATTTCCAATAAGTCATTAGCTCGCTCCGTTGTCCCAGAAAATGGAATTTTAGTCATCTTGCCCATGAGGCATGGTTCGCAAGTATCAAATGATTCCAAAAATCCATCAGCATGGAGTTTCTTCATGCGCTCTACACCAATATGACCTAAATGACAGTGCCACAAATATGTTGCACTATCATCATTAACTTTGCATCTTTTGGCATCAATATTATGAATACGTGTATCACCACGATCGAGATTCAATGAGCCATTAACATTGGTTGTATGGCCATAGAAGGTTTTATTGATGTAAACAGAACAACATTTATTCTCTAACTTAAATGAATAACCGTATCGCAATAAACATGATCCAATCATATTCAGGCTCAACGCAAACACCAAATAGCATTTATTTAGGTCCAACACTAATCCTGAAGGTAGAGGGAGTGTGCGATGGTGATCTTATCAACCTTGGAATCACCTCCAACACACATCGTCACCTCACCCTTAACTAGTCTCTGTTCATTTTGCAACTCCTATTTTGAGTTACTAATCTTAGCAACAGAACCGGTATCAAATACCCAGGGGTTACTATGAACACTACTAAAGTATACATCAATAACATGTATATCAAATATACTTTTGTTAACTTTGCCATCCTTCTTATCCGCCAAGTATTTGGGGTAGTTCCATTTCCAGTGACCATTCCCTTTGCAGTAGAAGCACCCAGTTTGAGGATTGTGTCTAGCTTGGGGATTCTTAAAGGGAGTGGCAACTTGCTTGCCATTCTTCCTAAAGTTCCCTTTCTTTCCCTTGCCCTTTTTCTTCAAAATAGTGGTCTTTTTAACCATCAACACTTGATGCTCTTTCTTGATTTCTACCTTCGCCGATTTCAGCATCGCAAAAAGCTCGGGAATCATTTTGTTCATCCCTTGCATACTATAGTTCATCACAAAGTTCTAGTAGCTTGGTGATAGTGACTAGAGAACTCTGTCAATCACTATCTTATCTGTAAGATTAACTCCCACTTGATTCAAGCGATTGCAGTACCCAGACATTCTGAGCACATGCTCACTAGATGAGCTATTCTCCTTCATCTTGTAGGCAAAGTACTTGCCAGAGGTCTCATACCTCTCGACATGGGCATGAGTCTGAAATACCAATTTTATCTCTTGGAACATCTCATATGCTCTGTGGCATTCAAAACGTTTTTGAAGTCTTGGTTCTAAGCCGTAAAGCATGGTGCACTAAACTATCAAGTAGTCATCATATCGAGCTTGCCAAACGTTCATAACATCTGCATATGCTCCTACAATAGGTTTGTCACCTAGCGGTGCATCAAGGACATAATACTTCTATGCAGCAATGAGGATAATCCTCAGATCACGGACCCAGTCCGCATCATTGCTACTATCATCTTTCAACTTAATTTTCTCTAGGAACATATCAAAAAACATAGGGGAGCTACAACGCGAGCTATTGATCTACATCATAATTTGCAAATATTATCAGGACTAAGTTCATGATAAATTAAAGTTCAATTAATCAAATTACTTAATAACTCCCACTTAAACTAATATCCCTCAAGTCATCTAAGTGTAACATGATCCAAATCAACTAACCCATGTCCAATCATCACGTGAGATGGGGTAGTTATCAATGGTGAACATCTCTATGTTGATCATATCCACTATATGATTCACATTCGATCTTTCGATCTCCAATGTTCAGCGATGTCTGTACATGCTAGGCTCATCAAGTTTAACTCAAGTATTCCGCGTGTGTGAATCTGGCTTACACTCGTTGTATGTGAACGTAGAGTCTATCACACCTGATCATCACGTGGTGTCTCAACACGACGAACTATAGCAGCGGTGCATACTCAGGGAGAACACTTTTACCTTGAAATTTAGTGAAGGGATCATCTTGTAATGCTACCGCCCTTCTAAGAAAAATAAGATGCATAAAGGATAAACATCACATGCAATCAAAATATGTGACATGATATGGCCATCATCATCTTGTGCTTTTGATCTCTGTCTCCAAAGCATCGTCATGATCTCCATTTTGGCCAGCTCAACACCTTGATCTCCATCGTTGCATCATGGTCGTCTTGCCAACTATTGCTTCTATGACTATTGCTAACTCATAGTGATAAAGTAAAGCAATTACATGACATTTGCATTTCATACAATAAAGAGACAACCATAAGGCTCCTGCGCCAATAGATTACACAACATGATCATCTCATACAATAATGTATATCTCATCATGTCTTGACCATATCACATCACAACATTCCATGCAAAAACAAGTTAGACGTCCTCTACTTTGTTGTTGCAAGTTTTACGTGGCTGCTACGGGCTTCTAGCAAGAATCATTCTTACCTACGGCGCAAAACCACAATGGTGATTTATCAAGTTTGATGTTTTAACCTTCAACAAGGACCGGCCGCAGTCAAATTCGATTCAACTAAAGTAGGAGAAACATACACCCACCAGCCACCTTTATGCAAAACAAGTTGCATGTCAATCGGTGGAACTGGTCTCATGAACGTGGTTATGTAAGGTTTGCCAGGGCCACTTCATCCAACAATGCTGCCGAATCAAAATAAGACATTGGTGGTAAGAAGCATGACGATCACCACCCACAACCCTTTGTGTTCTACTCGTGCATATCATCCTAGGAAACGTAGCATGCAATTACAAAAAATTCCTATGCTCACGCAAGATCTATCTAGGAGATGCATAGCAACTAGGGGGAGTGTGTCTATGTACCCTCGTAGACCGTAAGCAGAAGCGTTTCACAACTTTATTCGCGATCCATCGCCCACAACTCTTTGATTTAGTTGAACTTTCTTCACGATCCACCGATCGAGTACCGAACGTACGACACCTCCGAGTTCTGCACACGTTCTACTCGGTGACGTCCCTAGCCTTCTTGATCCAGCAAGTTGTTGAGGTAGTAGATGAGTTCCGTCAGCACGACGACGTGGTGACGGTGATGGTGAAGTGATCCGTGCAATACTTCGCCTAAGCACTACGAAGATATGACCGGAGGCGTAAACTGTGGAGGGGGGCGCCGCACACAACTAACAATTGATGTTATGTGTGCTAGGCGCCCCCTCCATATATATATATATATATATATGTGTGTGTGTGTGTGTGTGTGTGTGTGTGTGTGTGTGTGTGTGTGTGTGTGGGAGGGAGAGGGGAGAGGCCAAGGGGCGCCCCAAGTGGGGCCTAATCCCACTTGGGCTCCTGCCCTGGTTCGGCCCTCCTTCCTTGTATAGGCGCCACGGGAAGGAAGGGGGAGGTGGCACCCCCCCCTTTCCTTTCTCCCTTGAGGAGGGGAAGGAAGGAGGGACTTGCCCTCCCCCCTTTTCTTTCCCTAGGGATATCCGGCCTGGTGGAGGAGTGCACCAGCCCCTTGTGGGCTGGTCTGTCCCTCCCTTGGCCCATTAATCCCATATATTTGCCATGGGTGCCTGGAACCCGTTCCGATGACCCTATATGTACTATGTACCCTCCGGAACACTTCCGTGTCCGAATACCATCGTATTATATATCAATCTTTACCTCTCGACCATTTCGAGACTCCTCGTCATGTCCATGATCTCATTCGGGACTCCGAACAATATTCAGTCACCAAATCACATAACTCATATAATAATATATCGTCATCGAACGTTAAGCGTGTGGACCCTACGGGTTCGAGAACTATGTAGACATGACCGAGACACCTCTCCGGTCAATAACCAACAGCGGAACCTGGATGCCCATATTGGCTCCTACATATTCTATGAAGATCTTTATCGGTCGAACCGTTATGACAACATATGTTATTCCCATTGTCCATCGGTATGTTACTTGCCCTGAGATTCGATCGTCGGTATCTTCATACCTAGTTCAATCTTGTTGCCGGCAAGTATCTTTACTCGTTCCATAATACATAATCTTGCAACTAACTCATTAGTCACTTTGCTTGCAGGGCTTCTTATGATGTGTATTACCGAGAGAGCCCAGAGATACCTCTCCTATACTCGGAGTGACAAATCCTAATCTTGATCTATGCCAACCCAACGAACACCTTCAAAGATACCTGTAGAGCATCTTTATAATCACCCAGTTACATTGTGACGTTTGATAGCACACAAGGCATTCCTGCAGTATCCGGGAGTTGCATAATCTCATAGTCGAAGGAATGTGTATTTGACATGAAGAAAGCAATAGCAATAAAACTGAACGATCAATATGCTATGCTAACGGACGGGTCTTGTCCATCACATCCTTATCCTAATGATGTGATCTCATTCATCAAATGATAACACATGTATATGGTTAGGAAACTTAACCATCTTTGATTAACGAGCTAGTCTAGTAGAGGCTTACTAGGGACATGGTGTTTTGTCTATGTATCCACACATGTATCAAGTTTCCGGTTAATACAATTCTAGCATGAATAATAAACATTTATCATGATATAAGGAAATATGAAATAACAACTTTATTATTGCCTCTAGGGCATATTTCCTTCAGCAATCTCCGGCTATATCAATCAAGCAGGAAGTAGGACTTTACCTCCACCATGAGGGGCGAACCTGAGTAAACTTGTCTCCTTCATTCCCGATCAACCCCGTCCAAGCAACCACCAAGTTGCGATGACCTCCAGACTTAGACCTTTCATGAGGACATCGCCGTGACAAAACCATGACAATTGGCTCCCACCATGGGGCCTGCGCACAATGGTGTTGAGTTCTTGGAGGGCGATCTCCAAGGGACCTAGGGATATGTGATCGGTGCTACTTGTGAGCTGTGTTGGGATTTCCTCGAAGAGAAGAGGATGATGCAGTACAATAGAGATAAGTATTTCCCTTAGTTAAGAACCAAGGTTATCAATCCAGTAGGATAACCACATGAAACCTCATTAATAGCACCTACACACAAAAGAGCAAATACTTGCACCCAACGCGATGAAGGGGGTTTTCAATCCCCTCGGCGGTTATTTGCAAGGATCAAATCCGATAGTGATAGATAGATAAATAAAAACACAAAATAAAATAACGGTAAATAAATTGCAGCAAGGTATTTTTGGATTTTATATATGATTAAAGTATATACCCCGGTGTCGGGGAAACTGCTCCACGAACACCTATGGGACCGGCGGACCGAGCCCCTTTCGGTTCGGTGGGGGGCGGAGATCGCACGAAGAGCGGATCGAGGCGAAGCACACGAGCAGTTTACCCAGCTTCGGAGCTCTCCGGAGAGATAACACTCCTACTGCTGCATGTCTGGGTGTATTGAGTTCTTGCTCGGGAGCGCTGAGTGCTACAGTACACACTAGCTGCTAACGAGACCAAGCGTGAGCGTTTTTCTGCCTTCGAACCCCCCTCTACGTTGCGCATGGGCCTCCTTTTATATGCTCAAGGGGTCTCCGACAGGTGGCAACGTAGACAAGGGCAAAAATGGAAAAGGAGTTGCGGTTGGTACAACTACCTGTACAGTGTATCATACCTAACCCTGACGGCAGGGGACAAAGGCATTAAATGCCCGTCTGCGTCACCCAAATAGTGCAAAAAGGACCGTCAGGGACACCACCGCTTGCCACGATGGCAATCTTGTCAGCGTCGCTTGCCACCGCGCACCGCTGGCCGCACAGCCTCTTGCCACGCGCGCCTGGAAAGGTCCCAGGGTGACACGTTGGTGGATGCGCTGGAGCGCGGGTACAAAGTGGTAGTTTGCCGCGGCAAGCGCCTTGTCGCGGTCGTTGCCTTGTCGCGTCCGGAAGCTTGTCGCTCACTGGGCCTTGCCGGGATGCGTGGCGCTTCGCGGCAAGTTCCTTGCGATGCCTTGGCTGGCCTTCCCGGCAAGCTCCTCTTGCCGGGGCCTTGTCTCCTTGGCTTGAATACTTTGTTCTTGAATGGCTCCAAAGGAACCACGGAGGACCTTGGCGGTCACCCGGCAAGACTTGCCGCGGGGCGCTGCAACTGCCCGTGCACAAGTTCGGGATACTAGGGTACCCCTACTCTAGTATACCGACAGGAGCCCCCGGGCCTGGGCCACACACAGTGCCGAGCGCTGTTGGGCCAGGCCCAAAACAGGGCATGGGCACGCGTGGCCTGGGTTACGCCGTATCTTACTCCGTATCCACCGCGCCCTCCCCGAACGACACGCGTTGAATGCGGCGTCGTGGGAGAGATCGTGGGTGGTTTCTTTATTCGGAATAATGGAACGCCCGCCCCCTCCCTCTTTATAAGCAGGGGAAACAGGGGCAGTTCGCCCATCTCGCCGATTGCTACTCCAATCTCGGAAATCTCCGCCGCTCCCCCCTTCTTCCCAAAGCTGAAAGAGAGCAGCGCTCCGCTCCCCATCGCCACCAGCATTACCAACGCCGTCAATCTCCCCCACCACCTCCGCCATGGCTCCGAAAGCCGACAAGGGGAAGGTCTTGAAGTCGGCCGAGGCGCAGCGGCTCGCGGCGCTGCGAAAGGAGCGGGCCATTTTCCCTCCCCAGCTCGCCGCGAAGGAGCTGAGGGAGTACTACTACCTCTTCTGGTCGATGGAGACGCGAGTGCATCCGCGTACGAAGGTACTTCCAGCTGCCACTTCGGAACTGGCTCCGAATGGATACCCTTTCTTCGCGCTGTTCTTCTACTGCAGGCTCTGCCCGCCTTTCTCTGAATTTTTCTGCGATATCGTGAACACCTACGGGTTCCGCCTCCTTGACTTCACCCCCAATGCCGTTCTGACCATGGCAGTTTTCGCACATCTCTGCGAAAACTTTGTCGGAGTCCATCCAAATGTCACTCTTTTTCGCCACTTCTTTATGCCCCGAGTTGAGAGAGGAGAACCTTTATCCGGTGGAATCGCCTGGATCTCAAGAGCTGGCAAGAAGGAAGCTTGACTGGAGGGAGAGCTCCATAGCAAGTGGGAGGAATGGAGAGCAGAATGGTGCTGGATTGTCGAGGAGAACTCGCAGCCATTCACCGCCCAGCGCCAAGTCCCAATAGCGCGCGACAACGATTGGAGCAACGTGGCCCCGGAAGACGATAGGCTGAAGATTGCCGTCACCCGGATCCTACGCCTCAGGCTTGCCGGGCTCACCGTAGGCGCCGTTGGCGCAGATTTTCTTCGCCGCCGCATCGCCCCCCTGCAAGAGAGGAGGAGACCCGCCTGGGAGTTCCAAAACTCGGCGGATATCATGAGGCTGCGCCCAGGCCTCAACTTCAACTTCACTGTCCTGGAACTGGACGCCATGATCCTGGAACTGTTCAAGCGCGATCCTCAGCATCGTGAAGCGTTCATGTTGCCGAGGGGTGTCGTTCCGCTGTGCAACAACTCCTCGCTCGACCGCATCCGTGCAATGATGCCGCTGTGCGACTCGCATGGAATTGTCCCAACTTGGCAAGAGCTTGCAGACGTCGTCGTGCAGGAGTTCTTTGACGGTTTGGTAGAAGTGTCGGTCCGCCCCGATGAACAGAAAAGCCTCACCCGCGACACCACCGATGCGGAGATGCAGCGCATCGCCACTAGGCTGGAAGAGGCGGCAGCAGCCGCTGCCGCGGGTGAGTTTGGATTCACCGTGGAGAAGGCAGAGGCAGCAGAGGCAGCAAGCCTTGTCGAGCGAGAGGAGTTTGTCGGCGAGGAAGAGCTTGTCGGGCCTGAAGTTGAGTCGAGCGAGCCCGTCGAGGGCGCGAGCGACTCGTTGAAGATCGGCTCCTCCTCCTCCCCACCTTCAGCCAGCTCGCCGCAAGCGGAGCCCCCAGCTCCACCAAGAAGGCGTCTCCGCAAGGCCGGGGACGTAGCAGGGCGGTAGACGAGTCAACAGCCGCCGTGCCGCGCGACACGCTCTACCGCGGCAAGCACTATTGCCGCGGGAGCGCCTCACGCTGCTGCGGCAACTGGAGCGGGGTCTTCTCGGTCCACCGCTACTGCTCCTGCCAAGCGTACAAGGGAACCTACTCCTCCGCCTCGTCGCACCGGAGGCAAGCCGGACTTCGATCTCTCCGCGCTCAGCTCCGACGAGGAAGAAGAAGAGTAAGATTCTTCGCTGTACTTGTAGTTCTTCAATTCTTGTTGTTTTGTCTTGTGTCTGATTTGCCTTACTCCGAACCCATTCCTTCTCAGGACTCTGGCCCAGAGAGCGGCGAAGAGAGCCAAGGTCCCGGTGATTGTCATCGAGGACGAACCCACCGCGGCAACAGGGGGCGTGTCCGAGACCGCCTTGCCGGACCCGGCAACTTTTCCCCAAAGCAGCCCCCAGCGCAGCCCCCAGCGTAAGTATATGGTTTACTTCATGCTGTCAGGCGCGCATGGGTGCTCTTTCTTTGCTGATATCTGGCTGTTGGTTTGTGTAGGAGCAGAGCAGCCTCACCAGGAGTGCCCGGAAGCCGCTCCCAAAATGCCATCTGCTTCGACTACACCGCCAAGGGAGGATTCCCCGGCAAGGTAGTGTTCTCCGACAAGGGAGAATTCTCCGGCAAGGGAGCGTTCTTCGGCAAGGGAGAATTCTCCGGCAAGGGACAGTTCTCCGGCAAGGGACAGCACTGGTGACCCTCCAGCGGTTGAGACCATGACTGCAGATCCTAGTACAGGTAATCTTCTTGCTTGAAAACTTCCCTTGGGTTCTTCTTGTTCTGATTTTCTTTTTGAATATATGCTTGACTTTTCTCCTTTTTCCGTTCGTCAGATCCATCTATCACGGAGCCGATGGAAACCGAGGTCGCTGGCGAGGAGAACGTGCGCAGCAATACCGACGACGCCGTTGCCACCGAAGGAGAAGCCGGCGATGATGATCCCGCCGGCGAAGAGGCCGCCAAAGCTGCCACCGCAGAAGCTGGCGAGGGATCCGGCGATCGCACTGACGGCCCCGAGGCCGCAGGAGCGTCAGGCGCTACGCCGACCGCCGATCCCTCCGCCGCTGCTGCAGCGCCAGGCTCCGAAGAGCCCCATCCCGACTCCTATCTGAAGGCCGGTGACGGCATATTCATCAAGCTCCCCTGGGCGTCAAGCTCCAGGGCGCCGGTCGAAGGAGAGGTCTTGGATGGAGAGGTGCTCGCCTCCGCTGGGCTGACGCTGGTCGACGCGCCAAGCAGCAGCAGCGACGAGCCTGAGGAGGAGCGGCTGCTGCGGAAGTTGTTGTCGCTTTACCGCGCCCGACAAGCCAAGCTGGAATCCCGAGAAGCGCTTGTCGCGAAGGCGGGAGTGGACATTGAGAAGCGCGCGGAGGAGCTCCGGGGTCTCAGGCAGGAAGCTCTCCAGTCCCTGGCAGAGGAGCGGGAGCAAGTCGCTGAGGAGCGGAAAGCCTTCCTCCTCGAGAAGGCTGAAGTTGAAGAGCAACAGCGGCTTGCTGCCGAAAAGCTATCTGCGCAAGAAGGCGAGTTGGCGCAGCGCAATGTCAACCTTGACAGCCACGAGGAGGAGCTTGCCGTGCGCGAGCAAGCAATTGGCGGGGCTCTCAAGGAAGCAAAGGATGCTGCCGCAGCCGCCGAGGCCGCCAAGAAGGAGCTGGAGATGAAGATGGCGCAGCTGGAGGCCAATCTCAAGGCGAGCGGCGAGGAGCTTGCCGCGCTCAAGCGTGAGCGCGAGAAGGATGCCGCCGCTCATGGCGAGCTGCAGGGTCATCTCACTGAGAGGAGCAAAGAGCTTAGCGCCGCCAAGGACTCCAACGCAGATCTTGAGTTGAAGCTGGCCACTTTGACCAAGACGCTGGACGGCGCCAGGGAGCAGGAGGTGGCCTTGAAGGAGAAGATCAAGGCCGACGAGGCGCTGCTGGTGAGTGCTGCTGCCGCCCAGAATGCTTTTAGGGAGACTGTGGAACACTGGACCGAGGGTCTCGTGAATGTTGCCGCCGCCATCGACGGGGAGCTGGCGCAGCTGGGGATGGAGGACCACGGGTATTCTTCCGACGAGCACCTCCAACCTAGCGCCAAGCTCAGCTTGTTCTTCAAAGGCATGGCGAAGGTCCTCCAGCGACTCTGGGAGAAGATCCCAAAGCAGCTGGCCGACGAGTCGCGCAAGATCTGCGCGGGAGTTCTTCAAAAGGTGCTGGTGAAGGTGGCCTTTCGTAACCCAGGCCTCAACCTCACCAACGTCCTCAGGTCCCTGCCGCCGGATGCTGATCTGGAAGCGCTCAAGGCCCTTGTCGCACCCATTGTGGACAAGGTGAGCGAGATCAAGAGGGTTGAGGGCGACCGCGTAGATTAGGCTGCCCGTTTTCTCTTTTTCTTTGTCGCTGCTGGTCACGTCATGAGAACAATCTGTTAGAGCTGTGACAAGCTATCTTGTAATATAACTCTATTTTGGGTAGAGATTGTTGTGTTATTTCCTTTACTTGATTCCTTCCTTTGTATGTTTTTGCCCTATGCTTTTAGGGAAACTTGTCGGTGCAGGCACCTTAGCCGCGAGCGCTGAGTGCGGGACATCAGCAGCCTACTGGCGGTGCCGCTTCCGACAAGAAACCTTATCGCAACTAGTCGCAGCTCACTTAAGTTGTTGAGCGGACTCGTAACAAAGTAAGGGCACAACTAGCTACGAGTTGGTTCCTTCGCGCACAGGTTTTCCATACAAAGTACGGTCGTTCAAGGAAGATAACTTAAAAATTAAAACTGATTGCTCAAACTTTGGCAACTTAGCTTTTCTGTCGTTTGCTTTCCGGTAAGGTGAAACTTCCTTGAACGACGCCTGGTCCACACCATTATCTTCTCCTTTCCCCCGGGCAAACTTGTGGGCGAGGGAACTTTCCTTCCTTTGAGAAAGAGAAAGAAGAGAAAATAAAGATATGGAGCCTTACAGCTCGTTATTGCTTACCGGGGGTTGGCGCTGCACAAAGTGTCAGATAATGCATGCCAAAAAATAGTATAAAGCATGAAATTGACAAGATGTGCGGAGCACGTGAGCTTTACTTATGCACGGGGTCTGCGCCCGGCTTCGTACAAAGGATTACATGCAACATCAGCAAGACTTGTACAAAAGGTGGTTGGCGGAAATGGTTCCGGCAACCGCGCCCTACGGGTAAAACTTACGAAGATGCTCAATGTTCCAGGAGTTGCTCACCGGAATGCCATCTTCGTTCTCAAGGCGGACAGCGCCAGGCCTAGTGACTCGTTTCACCCGGTAAGGGCCTTCCCACTTGGGCGTCAACTTGTTGGAATTCTTGGCGGACTGAACGCGCCGAAGAACAAGGTCGCCTTCCTCGAAACTTCTGGCATTAACTTTGCGGCTATGGTAGCGGCGCAAAGCTTGCTGGTATCGAGCAGCTCGTACATCAGCCTGAAGACGGTCCTCCTCAAGGAGCAGCGCGTCATCTTGTCGCGACTGCTCTTGCTCAAGCTCATCATAAGCGAGCACTCGAGGTGACCCATATACGGGTTCCGTGGGGAGAACTGCCTCTGCTCCATAGACTAGAGCGAAAGGTGTCTGGCCAGTGGCTCGATTTGGCGTCGTCCTGATCGACCAAAGAACCACCGGCAGCTCCTCAATCCAGTTCCTTCCGCACTTGCGCAGCCTGTCGAAAGTCCTGGTCTTGAGCCCGCGCAGCACTTCAGCATTTGCCCTCTCTGCTTGACCGTTGCTTCTCGGATGAGCAACAGAAGCGAAGCAGACCTTGGCGCCAAGATCTTGGACGTACTGCATGAAGGTGCGGCTCGTGAATTGTGTGCCGTTGTCGGTGATGATCCTGTTAGGGATCCCGAAACGGCAAATAATCGACCTGAAGAACTTGACTGCTGACTGTGCTATCACCTTCCTCACTGGTTCCACTTCCGGCCATTTTGTGAACTTGTCGATTGCAACGTACAAGTACTCAAAGCCCCCGACAGCTCGGGGAAAAGGGCCGAGGATATTGAGCCCCCAGACCGAAAATGGCCAGGATAAAGGGATCGTCTGGAGAGCTTGAGCTGGCTGGTGTATCTGCTTGGAATGGAACGGGCACGCTTCACACTTGGTTACTTGTGCAGTTGCATCCTGGAGGGCCGTCGGCCAAAAGAAACCTTGTCGGAACGCTTTGCCGGCAAGTGCTCTTGCGCCAATGTGGTGACCACATATGCCTCCATGTATCTCTGCCAACAGCTTTTGTCCGTCCTCCTGGTGAATACACTTCAATTTCACGCCGTTGAGTCTTCTTATGTATAGTGTGTCATTGACAAACTGGTACATACTTGACTGCCGGGCTACTCTTTCCGCTTCTTCTTGCTCTTCGGGAAGTTCTCCTGTCTAAAGGAAACGGACAATCTGTTGTGCCCATGCTGGAGCTTGCGGCTCGACAACAAAGACTAAAGGCACATCTGCTGCTGCGGGAACATCCGCTTCTACGGCAAGAACCTGCGGCTCAGCCGGAGCTTGACGTTCCCCGGCAAGCTTGCCGGAGCAAAACTTGTTGGGAGCACCTGCTTCGACGGAACAAACCCTAAGGCTTGCCGGAGCAGACTGCTCCTCAGCACCTTTGGTGTTGATCTTGAGGACCTTCTTGGCGGCGGCTTCGGGGAGCTCTGCCGGAAAATAGTCACAGAAATCAACTTCCTCTTCTTGCTCTGTCCAGTAGATGGCGTTACAGACGGTTGAGTCAGCTTGAGCACAAAGATCCCTGGTTCCACAGGTAACTTAAGTGCGGCGCACTTTGACAGGCCATCGGCAATGTCGTTCTGAGATCTTGGAACATGTTCCATCTGTAGGCCGTCAAAGTGCTCTTCTAGCTTTCTCACTTCATCAACGTAAGCTTCCATCAACGGACTCTGATAATTCTTGTTTACTTGGCGGACGACAAGCTGTGAGTCACCCCTGACAATGAGTTTCTTGATCCCAAGGTCTGCTGCGATCCTAAGACCGGCAAGCAAACCTTCATACTCTGCGGTATTGTTCGTTGCTTGCTCCTTGGGAAAGTGCATCTAAATTACGTACTTGAGGTGCTCTCCGGTGGGTGAAACAAGTAGCACGCCAGCACCGGCGCCTTGCAGCGAGAAGGCACCATCAAAGTACATCAGCCACTCTTTGCTCGCTTCCTTAACGGGGATGCTTGTTTCTGGAATTTCTTCATCTCGTGTTGGTGTCCACTCTGCTATGAACTCTGCCAATGCTCTGCTTTGGATAGTTGAAGTGCTCTCAAACTTGAGGCCAAAGCTTGACAGTTCCAGTGCCCACTCGACAATCCTGCCTGTTGCTTCTGAATTTTGCAGTATCCTCTTCAGCGGAAAACGAGTGACGACTGTGATCTCATGTGCTTGGAAGTAATGGCGCAGCTTTCTCGAGGCCATGAGAAGGCCGAAAAGCAATTTCTGCACACCAGAGTACCTTGACCTAGCCCCTTGCAGAAGGGAACTGACAAAGTAAACTGGGCGCTGCACCATTCTTTTCTGCATCTTCTCACGCGCCTGCGCAGATCCATCTTTGTCGGGACCAGAGCTTGTCGGTGAAGTCCCCTGCTTGTCGCTGGATGCATCTGCCGTGGTTGCTGGCTCATCATCCGCCTCCCTCTCTGCTACTAACGCAGCACTAACCACTTGATTGGTTGCCGCTATATACAGCAGCAACTTCTCTTGTGGCTTAGGTGCGACAAGTGTTGGAGTGGAGGACAGGTATCTCTTTAAGTCCTGCAGCGCAGCCTCCGCTTCCGGAGTCCATCTCATTGGTCCTGCCTTTTTCAATATTTTGAAAAATGGCAGGGCGCGCTCAGCAGACCTAGAGATAAACCTGCTGAGAGCAGCTACGCAACCGGCAAGTCTTCGTACATCCTTGACGCGCTTTGGTGCTTCAATCTGCTCAATGGCCTTGATCTTGTCGGGATTGGCTTCAATTCCCCGCTGAGACACGAAGAACCCGAGAAGTTTGCCGGAGGGGACTCCAAACACACACTTCTCGGGGTTAAGCTTGAGGTTGATCTTGCGCAGATTTGCAAAGGTTTCGTCTAAGTCTTGAATCAGAGTCGTCTTGTCTTTGCTCTTGACCACTATGTCATCCATGTAGGCTTCCACATTTCTGTGTATTTGCGGTTCAAAAGCGTCATGGACTACCCTTGCAAATGTTGAACCAGCATTCTTTAAACCGAAAGGCATCCGTACGAAACAGTATGTGCCACATGGGGTGATGAATGCGGTCTTCTCTTCATCCTCTTCTGCCATGAAGATCTGATGGTATCCTGAGTATGCATCAAGAAATGAAAGCAAGTCACATCCGGCCGTGGAGTCAACAATCTGGTCGATGCGCGGCAAGGGAAATGGGTCTTTGGGACAAGCTTTATTGACATCGGTAAAGTCGATACAAAGCCTCCATTTCCCGTTTGCCTTGCGCACAACTACAGGGTTGGCCAACCACGTAGGATGGAGCACTCCTCTGACAAGGCCTGCTGCTTCCAATTTCTTGATTTCTTCTGCGATGAATTCTTGGCGCTCCACTGCCTGTTTCCTGACTTTCTGCTTGACGGGCCGCGCATGAGGACAGAGGGCAAGATGGTGCTCGATTACTTTCCTGGGAACATCGGGGATGTCAGACGGTTGCCATGCAAATACGTCGACGTTCGCCCGCAGGAAAGCAACGAGCGCGCTTTCCTATTTAGGGTCGAGAGTGGTACTGATGGTGAAGGTACCACCAGTGCCATCCTCCTTGGCGGACACCTTCTTGGTCTCTGGTGGAGCCACCATTGTTTTCTTACACTTGCTAGTGGAGCTCGATGGTGCGTCCTCGATGGTAGCGCAACACTCCGAAGAGGTGCGCTTGCCGTAGTGGGCATCAGAACTCTTGCCGGACTTGGTTTTCTTCTTCGCCCCGGGAGCTTCAACGGCAAGTGACTTGCGATCTGTTGCGGCTACTGCTTCCCGGTAGATCTTGTCGGCGCAGATAAGAGTATCCTTCTTGTCGCCAGGGACAGAGATGACACTTATCGGGCCTGGCATCTTCAGGATGTTGTATGCATAGTGAGAGGCTGCCATGAATTTGGCGAGTGCTGGGCGGCCGAGTATCCCATTGTAAGGCAATGGAAAGTCAGCAATGTCGAAAGTGACCCTCTCAGTCCTGAAGTTCAACTCGCTGCCAAATGTCACCAGCAACGTAATCTTTCCCTTCGGTTTGCTCCTTCCCGGATTGATTCCTTGGAATGTGCCGGTCTCTTCAAGCTCGTTGTCAGGGATCTGGAGTTTCTGGAGTACCACGGAGGAGATCAGGTTCAAGCCGGCCCCGCCATCAACTAGCATCTTAGTGACCTTGAGGTTGCGGATAGTCGGTGAAACCAACATCGGCAAGCACCCTCTGGGTGGTCCTCAATATCAAAGACGATAAGCGTGCTGGACCATTTCAGAGGTTTGCGTGACTCGATGGGTGGTTCTGCCGCATTGACTTCTCGCACCCACTACTTGAGCTGGCGGTGTGAAGTATGCAGAGAAGCACCTCCGTCAACGCACAGGACCTCTGTGGCTTTCTAGAACTCCTGCTCATCGGTCTCGTCATCATCCATATATTCATCGTCGTCGTCATCTTCATCCTTGTCGCGGCCGCGGGGAGGTCTGTCTCCTTGCCGCTGCTTGGCCTTGCCGCGGCGTCCTCCTCGACCGGGGTGTTTCTTGCCGGCTCCTCCAGCACCTTCCTGGGCTTTCTCCTTGTCGCGTCGCTCGTATTCAGCCTTTTGCTGCTCGACAAGCTGCTCGACCTTCTTGCAGCTCTGGAGGTCATGGCCCTTGGTGCGGTGGATCTTGCAGTACTGCTTGTTGGTGCCGTCCTGCTTGTCGGCGACCGCCACAGCCTCCTCGCCGGAGCTACCAGCTTTGGCTTTCTTGGCGCCACCTCCGTTGCCGGACTGCTCAACGACTAGCACATCTTTGCCTTTCTTCTTCCTGTTGTTCCGCCGCCGGTTTTTCTTTGCCGGGGCAGTCTCCTCACTATCAGATCCTCCTGCTCCTATATTCTCTCCGGGGAGTTTCCTCCCTTCCTCAGCACGTGCACACTTGTCGGCCAGGGCATATAGCTCACTGACGTCTCTGATCTTGCACATCGCCATCTCCTCCCGCATCCTGCGGTTTCGCACGTTCTGATGGAACGCGCTGATTACCGCGGCAGGGTGGACATCTGGGATGTTGTGCTGTACACGGCTGAATCTCTGAATGTACTTGCGCAGGGGCTCTCCTTCCTTCTGGGCGAGCAGATGAAGGTCGCTCTCTTGGCCATGAGGCTTGTGGCCGCCTGTAAAGGCGCCAACAAACTGATGGCATAGGTCTGCCCAGGAGGATATGGAGTTGTCCGGCAAGTGCATGAGCCAGGATCTGACATTGGGCTTGAGCACCAGCGGGAAGTAGTTGGCCAGGATCTTGTCGTCCCGCCCCCCGGCAGCTTGCACCGCGATGGTGTAGATGCTGAGGAACTCCGACGGATGTGACTTGCCGTCGTACTTCTCTGGTACATCTGGCTTGAAATTCTTCGTGCTGGGCCACTGGACTTGCCGCAGCTCACGAGTGAACGTATGGCAACCTACCGCGTACGGAAAGTCGCCTGGTTCCCCTAGCGCATGCATGTCGATAGAGGGCCCAGCGCGCTGGTCCGATTGACGCCACGCTTCTCTTCGGCGCTCGATGCGAGTATGAGCGTCTTCTTGCTGTCGTTCGTGAAGAACTTGGCGCTGATCGCGACGAGCTCGTGGATCTGATGATGCGGTGGAGTCGCTGTCAAGGTGGATCCGGCGAGTCGGCGATCTTGGTCTTCGGGGTGGAGAGTGCATGGTGGTCGCACCCCCACAGGTTTCGTCGCCATCGGCTCGTGCCTGGCAGTCCTGCCGCGGCAGCGATGCACTTGGCTGCCGCGGAGTGTCGCCGTTGGCGAAGCCGATGAGACTCTGAATGGTGGCCCTCCATTGATCGATCTTGTCTGCCATTGGAGGGTAATCCAGGAGCAGTTGAGCTCGCGCCAAAGCTTCTGCTGGAGTGGTGGGTGGCAGTGGCAAACGGTGCGAGGAGCGGGATATGCTCGGACTTCTAACTATGTTAGAAGGAGCAGTATCCCGTCCAGGCGACCGTGTCTCGCTCGTGCCAGCACGTTGGCATGCATGCTGGTCTTGAGCACCCCGAGATCCACCATCTCGATCTTGGCCCAACAAACGTATGGCACTGCGAATACCATGACGCTGTCGATCCTGCGCCTCCTAAGACGGGCGCGGTGCATGTACGGACGCCGAGGTCTGCGCTGCCTTGTCCTTGGACCTGGCAGCACCATGAGCTCCCTCGTCGACGCCTGTTCTTCCGCCGGTGTCTACCCCACCACTCGTTTGCTCCGGTGGTGGTGGGATCGACGTGGACGGAACTGCTACCACCGAAGTCTTCTTCTTCGGTGGCATGTCGATGAAGAAGATGAAGATCTAGCTCGTGTGAACGCCGGATCAGGTTCACACAACCTCGACGCCCCCTACCTGGCGCGCCAAAGATGTCGGGGAAACTGATCCACGAACACCTATGGGACCGGCGGACCGAGCCCCTTTCGGTTCGGCGGGGGGCGGAGATCGCATGAAGAGCGGATCAAGGCGAAGCACACGAGCAGTTTACCCAGCTTCGGAGCTCTCCGGAGAGATAACACTCCCACTGCTGCATGTCTGGGTGTATTGAGTTCTTGCTCGGGAGCGCTGAGTGCTATAGTACACACTAGCTGCTAACGAGACCGAGCGTGAGCATTTTTCTGCCTTTGAACCCCCCTCTATGTTGCGCATGGGCCTCCTTTTATATGCTCAAGGTGTCTCCGACAGGTGGCAACGTAGACAAGGGCAAAAATGGAAAAGGAGTTGCGGTTGGTACAACTACCTGTACAGTGTATCATACCTAACCCTGACGGCAGGGGACAAAGGCATTAAATGCCCGTCTGCATCACCCAAATAGTGCAAAAAGGACCGTCAGGGACGCCACCGCTTGCCACGATGGCAATCTTGTCAGCGTCGCTTGCCACCGCGCACCGCTGGCCGCACAGCCTCTTGCCACGCGTGCCTGGAAAGGTCCCAGGGCGACACGTTGGTGGATGCGCTGGAGCGCGGGTACAGAGTGGTAGTTTGCCGTGGCAAGCACCTTGCCGCGGTCGTTGCCTTGTCGCGTCCGGAAGCTTGTCTCTCACCGGGCCTTGCCGGGACGCGTGGCGCTTCGCGGCAAGTTCCTTGCGATGCCTTGGCTGGCCTTCCCGGCAAGCTCCTCTTGCCGGGGCCTTGTCTCCTTGGCTTGAATACTTTGTTCTTGAATGGCTCCAAAGGAACCACGAAGGACCTTGGCGGTCACCCGGCAAGCCTTGCCGCGGGGCGCTGCAACTGCCCGTGCACAAGTTCGGGATACTAGGGTACCCCTACTCTAGTACACCGACACCCGGGGCCATAGTTTTCACTAGAGGCTTCTCTCTCGAGCAAAAAGCATACGATGGGTAAACAAATTATTGTTGGGCAATTAATAGAAAAGCACATAGTTATAATGATGTTCAAGGAAATGATCATGTACATAGGCATCACGTCTGAGACAAGTAGACCGACTCCTGCCTGCATCTACTACTATTACACCACCCATCAACCGCTATCCAGCATGCATCTAGAGTATTAAGTTCATGAAAAACGGAGTACACCTTAAGCAAGATGATATGATGTAGACAAAGTAAATCCAACCAATATGAATAAACCTCGTTGTTTCCATTAATGGCAACAATACAAATATGTATCTTGTCTCCTTCTGTCCCTAGGATGCAGATCACTACAAGATTGAACCCATTACAAAGCACCTCTCCCATGCAAGATAAATCAATCTAGTTGGCCAAATCAAACAGATAGATCAGAGAAATACAAAGCTATAATAATCATGCATGAAAGAATTCAGAGAAGACTCAATTAATATTCATGAATAATCTGACCATATACCCACAATTCATTGGATCCCAATAAACCCAGCAAAAGAAGATTACATAGAATAGATCTTCAAGAACATTGCTACTTGTGAGCTGCGCTGGCATTTCCCCGAAGAGGAAAGGATGACGCAGTAAAGTAGAGATAAGTATTTCCCTCGGATAAGAACCAATGTTATAAATCTAGTAGAAGAACCAAGCCACACCTCGTTAGCAGTACCTACACACAAAAAAACAAATACTTGCACCCCACGCGAACAAGGGGTTGTCAATCCCTCAGCGGTTAATTTCAAGGATCAAATCTCATAGTTATAGATAGACAGATAAAACAAAAAATAAAATAAAGTGAAGAAAATTGCAGCAAAGTTTTTTTAGGATTTAATCATAAGATAAAAATAAGACCCGGGGCCATAGTTTTCACTAGAGGCTTCTCTCCTAAAAATAACACACGGTAGGTAAACAAATTATTGTTGGACAATTGACAGAAAAGCGTGCATCACTTTCGAGACAAGTAGACCAACTCTTGCCTGCATCTACTACTATTACCCCACACATTGACCGATATCCACCATGTATCTAGAGTATTAAGTTCATAAGAACGGAGTAACGCCTTAAGCAAGATGACATGATATATGATACGTCTCCAGCGTATCTATAATTTATGAAGTATTCATGCCATGTATACAATAATTTTATATGGTTTTGGTATGATTTGCATGGAACTAACCCGGACTAACGTTGTTTTCAGCAGAACTACCGTGGTGTTGTTTTTTGTGCAGAAATGAAATTCTCCAAATGAGCTGAAACTTTTTGACGATTTTTTGGAACAAAAGAGACCCTCGAAGTTTCATGGAAGGGGACTGGGGCGCGCTAAGGGGGAGTGCCCAGTGGGTTGTTCTCACCTCGAGGCCATCACTACAAAAAAATACACTTCTGTGATGATACGTGTTTGTCACAGTAGATCACGTTTTCTGTCATGCATGTACATCCATGACGATTTTATGACAGAATAAAGATAGTCATACTTGTGCTGTCGTAGAAGTGTTCCATTACATTACCAAAATTATCATCACGGAAGTGTCCACTTCCATGACGATAAATCGCGCATCATAGAAGTGCTTTCGTCAAGGGTGACCAACACGTGGCATCCACCGTAACGGGACGCTGTTAAGCCATCGGGTCCGGTTTTGGATCCGATAACCCGTTAATAGCCCGGACCAATGGGGATCTTTCACGTGTAAAATTCGCATTGGCCGGAGGAAACACATGTCTGCTCCTCGGTGAGCCAGATGTCATCCACTCATTAGACAGGAGGCGCCTATGATACGTCGACACATGGCACGGCCCAACAGAGGCCCATTCCAGTGAAAAGGCCGACCCGTTTGACTTGGTCAAAAGGTAACGGGTCAGCCCATGAAAGCCTGTTAACGACATGTTCGTATATCGCCCATTTACGACCCGCTAACACTCAGCCCGTTACGGCCTATCGAAATTAAGCCCAACAGCTTCATCTGGGCCGTCCAATATGATTACAGCCTATTGTAACTTCTGGCCCATGTATAGCCCATGATGTCTTTCGGCCCATATGAGGCCCTTCGTAACTCTGGTCCCATTAAAGGCCTGAGATGAAACTGGCCCGTAATGAACAGTGTATCGCTTTATACCCATTAACGGCCCATTATTCCGTCCGCCGTTTCCAGCCCATGTTAACTTTCGGCCTTCTAAGGGCCCATTTATTCTTGGGCTCATTTCTAGAATTTGGTTAGTTACGGTTCGTTACTGGCCTTATCCATTTGTGGGCCAAATTCAGGCTGTGGTTACATTCGGCCCGTTTGTGGTCCGTTAACCCGTTGGGCTGTTTTCATGTCAAAAAAAAACCCATTGGGCTATTTTCATAGAGTTATCAAATACGACCTATTAACGACCCGTTATGGTCCACGAATAGTAGGGCCCATGATTGGCGAAATGATTATACGCCCCATAGAAGGCCCATGGATCCTATAGCCCGTAGAAGACCAATGGATCCTACGGCCCGTAGAAGCCTCATGGATCGCACGGCCCATAGAAAGTCCATGGATCCTATGGCTTGTAGAAGGCCCATGGATCCTACAGCTGTACAAGGCCCATGGATCCTACGGCCCGTATAGAAGACCAATGGATCCTACGGCCCTTAGAAGGCCCATGGATCATATGGCCCGCAGGAGGCCCATGGTTACAACAGTTCGTGTGTTGCCATGATTATTGTGGCCTAGTTAACAAAAATAGGTTATTGTGGCCACTAGAAAAACACGGAAAAAGAACTGAAGTGACTACAAGCAAAAAACTAAACAAGATAATAAGGAAATAAATAAGCAAGCAACTAACGCTAGCCTATTACCACTATTACACATACTACATCCACTGCGCATCAAAGTTTGCCACTAGTGCAAATATAGGGAACAAAGCAGCATATTACATACACTGGCCGTCAAAATTGGCCACCAGTGCAAATAAACACGGCAGCAAAACAAGAGCATAACTGAAACAACTTCAGAAGAGCTCAAGAAACGTTATCCTGGGTATCCACCATGCTGGCAATAAGCTTAGCAAGCTTATTAGCTTTGTCATGTTTGGCGCTAAAATCCTCCAACGCATGCTGTTGCACCAGAATGTATGCATCTGAATGCTCCAGGGACTTTCGCATTCCTTCTGCTTCTTGTCGCAGCACAGCTGATCGTTGTCTTTCAGCTTGTAGTTGAGACTCAAGAAACCGAACTGATTCAGACAGTGAGTTTGAATAGCTTGTTCAAGCGGTAGTGGCCAGTAACTCAAACACTAAACCAAGACAGGACTTTCGGGTTGTCTCACTGATACGTCTTCAATGTATCTACTTTTCCAAATACTTTTGCCCTTGTTTTGGACTCTAACTTGCATGATTTGAATGAAACTAACCTGGACTGATGTTGTTTTCAGCAGAACTGCCATGATGTTGTTTTATGTGTAGAAAAGAAAAGTTCTCGAAATGACCTGCAAATCCATGGAGGCACTTTTTGGAATTAATAAGAATTTCACGAGGGGGCCCAGGGCCTGTCCACGAGACAGGGGGCGCCCCCCCCTGTAGGGCACGCCCCCTATCTCGTGGGCCCCCTGGACCTCCACCGACCTCAAATCCAACTCTATATCTTCCGTTTCGCAGAGAAAAAAATCAGAGAGAAAGTTTCATCGCGTTTTACGATATGGAGCCGCCGCCAAGCCCTAATCTCTCTTGGGAGGGTTGATCTGGAGTCCGTTCGGGGCTCCGGAGAGGAGGATTCGTTGCCATCGTCATCATCAACCATCCTCCATCACCAATTTCATGATGCTCACCGCCGTGCGTGAGTAATTCCATCGTAGGCTTGCTGGACGGTGATGGGTTGGATGAGATTTACCATGTAATCAAGTTAGTTTTGTTAGGGTTTGATCCCTAGTATCCACTATGTTCTGAGATTGATGTTGCTATGACTTTGCTATGCTTAATGCTTGTCACTAGGGTCCGAGTGCCATGATTTCAGATCTGAACCTATTATGTTTCATGAATATATGTGTGTTCTTGATCCTATCTTGCAAGTCTATAGTCACCTATTATGTGTTATGATCCGACAACCCTGAAGTGACAATAATCAGGATACTTCTCGTTGATGACCGTAGTTTGAGGAGTTCATGTATTCACCATGTGTTAATGCTTTGGTCTGGTTCTCTATTAAAAGGAGGCCTTAATATCCCTTAGTTTCCACTAGGACCCCGCTGCCATGGGAGGGTAGGACAAAAGATGTCATGCAAGTTCTTTTCCATAAGCATGTATGACTATTTACGGAATACATGCCTACATTACATTGATGAACTGGAGCTAGTTCTGTGTCACCCTATGTTATAGCTATTACATGAGGAATCGCATCCGGCATAATTATCCATCACTGATCCATTGCCTACGAGGTTTTCACATATTGTTCTTCGCTTATTTACTTTTCCGTTGCTACTGTTACAACTACTACAAAACACCAAAAATATTGCTATTACTATCTTTACCTTTTCCCACCGTTACCATTACTATCATACTACTTTGCTACTAAATACCTTGCTGCAGATACTAAGTTATCCAGGTGTGGTTGAATTGACAACTCAACTGCTAATACTCAAGAATATTCTTTGGCTCCCCTTGTGTTGAATCAATAAATTTGGGTTGAATACTCTACCCTCGAAAGTTGTTGCGATCCCCTACACTTGTGGGTCATCAAGACTAATTTCTGGCGCCGTTGCCGGGGAGCATAGCTCTATTCTCTGAGTCACTTGGGATTTATATCTATTGATCACTATGAAGAACTTGAAAGACGCTAAAACCAAGATTTTGCCCTCAACTACGAGGGGAGGTAAGGAACTGCCATCTAGCTCTATACTAGATTCTACTTCCATTATTAGTAAGCTTGCGACACCTAAACCTGCTACTGCTATGAATTTTGATATGTCACATGTTATCAATGATGCCACTTCTGCTTTGCATGATACTTATGATGAAACTACTTCTATGCGTGATACTACTGTGCCATTAGGTGAATTTCTTGATGAACAACTTGCTAGGTTAGGGAGAATGAAATTATTGAAGATGCTATTATTGATGATAGTGATGATGAACATTCTCCCAATGATTATGTATTGCCTGTTGTTCCTGAGGGTTATGTTATGAATAAAGAAGCTGCTAAAGCTATCTTTGCCTGCAAAGATAGATATGATCTTAAGAAACTATTAGCTAAATGGAAGCAACAATCCCTTAATGCTAGAATGAAACCTGACCCTGCTTTTGCTACTTCACCTATCTGTGTTACTGATAAGGATTATGAATTCTCTGTTGATCCTGAGATTATTACTTTAGTTGAATCTGATCCTTTTTATGGCCTTGAATCTGAAACTGTTGTGGCACATGTTACCAAGTTGAATGCTATAGCCACCCTGTTTACTCATGATGATAGATCTCACTACTTTTATATCCTTAAAATATTTCCGTTCTCATTAAAGGGTGATGCTAAGACTTGGTATAACTCTCTTGCTCCTGGTTGTGTGCGTAGTCCCCAGGATATGATTTATTACTTCTCTGCTAAATATTTCCCTGCTCATAAGAAACAAGCTGCCTTACGGGGAATATTTTTTTTTGCAAATCAAAGACGAGAGTCTCCCACAAGCTTGGGGGAGGCTTCTCCGATTACTTAATGCTTTGCCTCATCATCCACTTAAGAAAAATGAAATACTTGATATCTTCTATATGGACTAACCGATGCTTACAAGGATTACTTGGATAGTTGTGCTGGTTGTGTTTTCAGGGAAAGAACAGTCGACGAAGCTAAAATATTATTGAATAATATGTTGACTAATGAAAATAATTGGACTCTCCCCGAGCCAATTCCTGAGGAAATTCATGAACCAATTGAGCCAACTCCTGAGCCTATTCCTATACCCACTCCGAAGAAGAGAGGTGTTCTATTTCTCAGTCCTGAAGATATGCAAGAGGCAAAGAAATCAATGAAAGAAAAAGGTATTAAAGCTGAAGACGTTAAGAATTTACCTCCTATTAAAGAAATACATGGTCTTAATATAATGCCTGTCGAAGAAACACATTGTCTTGATAACCCGACACAGGTAGTAAAGGTAAATTCTCTCTATAGATATGATAAAGATGAAATCCCGTCTACTAAATTTCATAGCCCTTGCTTAGATGAATTTGATGATTTCATGAATAGACAAGCAAATTTCAATGATTACGTTGGTAGACAATTGAAGAATAATGCTTCTACGATAGTACGCTTGAATGATTATATAGCTAGAGTTAAAGGTGAACTTAAACTCACTAGTAAACATGCTTCTATGATTGCTACTCAAGTTGAACAAGTACTTAAGGCTCAGAATGAATTTCTTGCTGAATTAAATAATAAAAAATGACTTTGTTGTTAGAGTGGCTACTAGAACTGGTAGAATGACTTAGAAACCTTTGTATCCTGAAGGCCACCCTAAAAGAATTGAGCAAGATTCTCAGAATAATAATCTAGATGCTCCTAGTTCTTCTAAGAAGAAGAAAAAGAAGAATGATAGGACTTTGCAAACTTCTAGTGAACCTAATGTAGAAATACCTGAGAATCCTAATAATACTTCTATCTCTGATGCTGAAACACAATCAGGTGATGAACATGAACCTGATGATAATGCTAATAATGATGTTCATGTAGATGCTCAACCTAGTAATAACAGTGATATAGAAATTGAACCTACTATTGGTCTTGATAACCCACAATCAAGAAACTAACGTTATGATAAGAGAGATTTTGTTGCTAGGAAGCACGGTAAAGAAAGAGAACCATGGGTTCAGAAACCCGTGCCCTTTCCTCCTAAACCATCCAAGACCAAGGATGATGAGGACTTTGAGCGTTTTGCTGAAATGATTAGACCTATTTTCTTACGCATGCGCTTAACTGATATGCTTAAAAAAATCCTTATGCTAAATATATGAAAGATATCATCACTAATAAGAGGAAAATACCTGAAACTGAGATTTCCCCCATGCTTGCCAACTATACCTTTAAGGGTGATCCCGGAGTACCCACTGTACCTTGCTCTATTAAAAGAAATTATGTTAAAACTGCTTTATGTGATTTAGGAGCCGGTGTTAGTGTTATGCCTCTTTCCTTGTACCGTAGACTTGAATTAAGTAAGTTGACACCTACTGAGATATCTTTGCAAATGGCTGACAAATCAACTGCTATACCTGTCGGCATTTGTGAGGATGTGCCTATTGTTGTTGCGAATGTTACTATCTTAACAGACTTCGTTATTCTTGATATTCCCGAGAACGATAGTATGTCTATTATTCTTGGTAGACCCTTTTTAAATACTGCAGGAGCTGTTATTGATTGCAACAAAGGCAATGTAACCTTTCATGTTAATGGAAATGAGCATACGGTACATTTTCCGAGGAAGCAAATCCAAGTTCATAGCATAAATACTATTGAGAAAATTCCATCAATTATTATTGGAGGTTTTGAATTGCCTCTCCCAACTGTCAAGAAAAAGTATGATACTCTTATTGTTGGGGATTTTCATATCCCCGTTGAGGTAACTTAGTGTTATTTGAAATTTCTCTGGTTCCGTGCTATTCGGAATGAGTTTGTTAACAAGACTTGATCAACCTTGCTAGTGGATTCATTTTGATGATCATGAGATGGATGAAACTAGAAGGCACAACCTTCTGTACTTTCTTTTTTACTTTCTGTCTTCTAAAATAAATAAAGCAAAAATAGCATTATCCGTCTGTTTTCTGATTTATCCGTGTAATAAAAAATAGTCCGAAAATAGAAGTGCTCCAAATGCCCTGCAAATTTAGTATGATTTTTATGGATTATTTGAGGATTTTAGGCACTGAAAACACTGCAGGAGGGGCAAGCACCAGGCCACGAGAGTGGAGGGCGCCCCCCACTATAGGGCACGCCCCCCTGTCTCGTGGGCCCCTGGTAGCCCCCCTCCACTTATGCCAGCACCCACACACTCCATCTTCTACCCAAAAAATCCCCATCCAGCTCAAGCACGAGTTCTAGCTCGTTTTGCTGCGATTTTCGATCTCCTTGCTCAAAGCTCCATTCACAAAACTGCTTTGGGAGATTGTTGCTTGGTATGTGACTCCTCCATTGGTCCAATTAGTTTTTGTTCTAGTGCTTTATTCATTGCAAATCCTTGTTGTCTTGGTGACCCTGTTCTTGAGATTGCATGTTAAATTTATGAGGTTCCAAGTAAATCTAATGCATGATATAGGCTCTAGGCACTTGTAGGAGTAGTTGCTATCAATCTTGTTAAGCTTTATTCACTTTTATTTTGAAGTTACTAAAATTTCAGAAAATTTCAGAAAATGTTAAGGAGGCTTTTGTGGGGCTCTTCTAGCCAAGGCTCCCAGGAAGAACAAGCTAAAGAGAACGAAAAGGCCAAGTATAATCTTCCTCGCTTAGCGGAAGTACGGTCGTGTGAATGGCCATGTGATAATTTCTTGAAAGAGGCTGGAATTCATGAAGACTTTCATGCTTTAATCGAGACTGCAGGCCTCACCGGTTTCATCAACGATCGAATCGATCAGTATCTCTTACTCACCAATACTTTCGTGCAAAACTTTTATTTTTATCCTAAGAAGTCACCGCCTGCAGTATCATTTCATTTATATGATGAGTTCAAAGAAATGTCTTTACGTCATTTCTGCATGGTATGTAGGATACCTTATGAGGGAGAATTAGAGGAACCCCATCGTGAAGATGTGGAGGGCTTTCTTGATACTATCGTTGTAGAAGAGTCAAAGAAGGGTTCCGAGGCAAAAATCTCTAGCATACACTTTCCTGTTTTATGATACTTTGCTATATTTGCTAGTAGATGCTTGATTGGTCATTGAGGGAGTTTCGGACTAGGGGGTGTCCGGATAGCCAAACTATCGTGATCGGCCGGACTCCAAGACTATGAAGATACAAGATTGAAGACTTCGTCCCGTGTCCGAATGGGACTTTCCTTGGCGTGGAAGGCAAGCTTGGCGATACGGATATGTAGATCTCCTACCATTGTAATCGACTTTGTGTAACCCTAGCCCTCTCCGGTGTCTATATAAACCGGATGGCTTTAGTCCATAGGACGAACAACAATCATACCATAGGCTAGCTTCTAGGGTTTAGCCTCCTTGATCTCGTGGTAGATCCACTCTTGTAACACACATCATCAATATTAATCAAGCAGGGCGTAGGGTTTTACCTCCATCAAGAGGGCCCGAACCTGGGTAAAACATCATGTCCCTTGTCTCATGTTACCATCCGCCTAGACGCACAGTTCGGGACCGCCTACCCGAGATCCGCCGGTTTTGACACCGACATTGGTGCTTTCATTGAGAGTTCCTCTGTGTCGTCATCGATAGGCTCGATGGCTTCTTCGATCATCATCAACGACGCAGTCCAGGGTGAGACCTTCCTCCCCGGACAGATCTTCGTATTCGGCAGCTTCGCACTGCGGGCCAATTCGCTTGGCCAACTGGAGCAGATCGAAAGCTACGCCCCTGGCTGCCAGGTCAGATTTGGAAGTTTGAACTTCACGGCCGACATCCGCAGGGACTTGATCCTCGATGGATTCGAGCCACAGCCGAGCGTGCCGCACTGTCACGGCAAGCATGATTTAGCTCTGCAGCCGGACAGTACCCTGGAGGCCGCACTCAAGCCCGCTCCGATCTTCAATTCGGAGCCGGCCGCGCAGGATGAGGACGGATGGCTAGACACCGCCTCGGGGGCTGCAACCTCTACGGCGATAGAGCCGAACAATGACGTTGTCCCTCATGAAGCTCGCGACTCCGATGTGCCGGACTCCTTGCCGGACTCCGAACCTCCCGCGCCCTCTCCGATCGAATCCGATTGGGCGCCGATCATGGAGTTCACTGCAGCAGACATCTTTCAACACTCACCTTTGGGCGACATCTTGAATTCGCTAAAGTATCTCTCGTTATCAGGAGAGCCCTGGCCGGACTGCGGTCAGGACGGTTGGGATGCGAACGACGAAGAAATTCAAAACCCACCCACCACCCACTTGGTAGCCGCTGTCGACGATCTAACCGACATGCTAGACTACGACTCTGAAGACATCGATGGTATGGACGACGATGCCGGAGACGACCAATAACCAGCGCCTACTGGGCACTGGAAAGCCACCTCATCATATGACATATACATGGTGGATATCCCAAAAGATGGGAATGGCGAAGGAGCAGCGGAGGATGACCCCTCCAAGAAGCAGCCCAAGCGCCGGCGTCAGCGGCGCCGCTCTAAATCCCGCCACAGCAAGAATGAAGTCTCCGGCACCGAAGATAATAATACACCGGACAGTGCCGAAGACAACCCACTCCAGCAAGATGCAGCGCAGGAGGACGGAGACGCCAGCCCTTATAAGAGAGCGGCAGAAGAAGAGGTAGACGATTATATGCCTCCCTCCGGAGACGAGGCAAGCCTCGACGACGACGAATTCGTCGTGCCTGAGGATCTCGTTGAACAAGAGCGTTTTAAACGCAGGCTTATGGCCATGGCGAACAGCCTCAAGAAAAAGCAGCAACAGCTTAGAGCTGATCAAGATCTGCTAGCTGACAGATGGACAGAAGTCCTCGCGGCCGAAGAGCATGAGCTCGAACGCCCCTCCAAAAGCTACCCTAAACGCAAGTTGCTCCCCCGATTAGAGGAGGAGGCGTATGAACCCGCATCACCAGGAGACAATACAGCTGACCGACCACCCCGTGGTCGCGACAGAGAGGCCTCTAGGCCCTTCACTAGACCCGTACCCCGACATCGCTCGAAAAGCACAACGCCACAGGGGAACGCTCCGTACTTGCGAGATATATTGGAGGATAAGGCAAGACAATCAAGATCGATCTATGGATCGCGTGGGCGCCCCACGGTACGTGACGACAGCCGTCGCGCCGGACACAGTAAGTCCGGCCGGGTCGAACAAAACAGACAAAGTTCTTTTGAGCTCCGTCGTGATATCGCCCAGTACAGAGGTGCCGCACACCCACTATGCTTCACAGATGAAGTAATGGATCATCAAATCCCCGAAGGGTTTAAACCCGTGAATATCGAATCTTACGATGGCACAACAGACCCCGCGGTTTGGATCAAAGACTATCTTCTTCACATCCACATGGCCCGCGGTGACGATCTTCACGCCATCAAATATCTCCCCCTCAAGCTTAAAGGACCAGCCCGGTATTGGCTTAACAGCTTGCCAGCAGAGTCAATTGGGAGTTGGGAAGACCTGGAAGCCGCATTCCTCGATAACTTCCAAGGCACGTATGTGCGACCACCAGACGCTGATGACCTAAGCCACATAATTCAGCAGCCAGACGAGTCGGCCAGACAATTCTGGAAACAGTTCTTAACCAAGAAAAACCAAATCGTCGACTATCCGGATGCGGAGGCCCTCGCGGCCTTCAAGCATAATATCCGTGACGAGTGGCTTGCCCGGCACCTGGGACAGGAAAAGCCGAAATCCATGGCAGCCCTCACATAACTCATGACCCGCTTCTGCGTGGGTGAGCACAGCTGGCCAGCACGCAGCAACAACCTCAGTAAAAATTCTGGCAGTCCGGATATCAAGGACCGTAATGGCAGGTCGGGTCATAACAAAAACAAACGCCGCATTAACGGCGACAATAGTGAGGATACGGCAGTCAATGCCGGATTCAGAGGCTCTAAACCCGGTCAGTGGAAAAATCCATTCAAAAGAACTACTCCGAGTCCGTCCAATTTGGACCGAATACTCGACCGCTTGTGCCAGATACACGGCACCCCCGAAAAGCCAGCTAACCACACCAATAGGGACTGTTGGGTATTCAAGCAGGCATGCAAGTTAATTGCCGAAAACAATGAGAAGGGGCTGCATAGTGATGACGAGGAAGAGACCCGACCACCGAACAATAGAGGACAGAAGGGTTTCCCCCCACAGGTGCGGATGGTGAACATGATATACGCAACGCACATACCCAAAAGGGAGCGGAAGCGTGCGCTAAGGGATGTATACGCGATGGAGCCAGTTGCCCCAAAGTTCAATCCATGGTCCTCCTGCCCGATCACTTTTGACCAAAGGGACCACCCCACCAGCATCCGCCATGGCGGATTCGCCGCATTGGTCTTAGACCCAATAGTCGATGGATTTCACCTCACCAGAGTCCTGATGGACGGCGGCAGCAGCCTGAACCTGCTTTATCAGGATACAGTGCGCAAAATGGGCATAGACCCCTCAAGGATTAAACCTACCAAGACGACCTTTAAAGGCATCATACCAGGTGTAGAAGCCAATTGTATAGGCTCAATTACACTGGAAGTGGTCTTCGGATCCCCGGATAACTTCTGAAGCGAGGAGTTAATCTTTGACATAGTCCCGTTCCGCATCGGCTATCACGCCCTGCTTGGATGTACCGCGTTTGCAAAGTTCAACGCGATGCCACACTACGCATACCTCAAGCTCAAGATGCCAGGCCCTTGAGGAGTCATCACGGTCAACGGAAACACTGAACATTCACTCCGAACGGAGGAACATACAGCGGCTCTCGCGGCAGAAGTACAATGCAGCCTCTTAAGGCAATTCTCGAGTCCGGCCGTTAAGCGGCCGGACACAGACAAGCGCGCCCGGAGTAACCGACAACAAGACCACCTGGCACGTTCCGAGCACGCGTAGCAGTGCGGCCCCAACCCCAGCCCCTGTAAAACATCAAAACAGGTCCTTCGCGTACACCATTACGCTCTGAAGATACCATAGGCATGGGGAGAGGGGCACGACCACGATAGGCCCAGACTGCGGCTCGACCACACCAGGGGCTCTCAAGTGTGTCATTCTTTTTTCTTTTCTTTTTCCTTTTTCACCCACAGGACTTCATTCGTCAGAGGCCCTGTCCGGCAGCAGACCTGCCGAACTCACGATGCAACAGCCAGGGAAGGATAAAGGCTACAACAAATATCCAGGTGGTCTCCATTACGAGCATTAAATCTGTTTTACGCACCATTCGGCAGCCTACCCCTGGAGGGGGACATGTTTAACAGTCCCATCCCTTGCTCATCGCACTATTTGTATCGTTCTGCACTTACAGCAGTCTTTTTTGAATAAACAATGCAGCACCTTTTTGCTTATAATTGCGTTTCCTTTTTATACATATGTTCATTTACGGCAAGTTGCATCCGTACACTTTGGTACAGCTAAAATACACCAGGGGCTTATGTTTCCCGCATCATGGTGTGATAAGTCCGAACACTTTCACAAGTGCGGCACCCCGAACTTATAGCACTATATGCATCGGCTCCGAATCATGTCTTGGGTCAATAGTTGGGTTTGCCCGGATCCCATGTTTTGGTACCTTACATTCCGTTTTATCGGCTAAGGTAGCACTGGGAGAACCACTGCGATTGCGCCCCAGTTGAGCTGGGTTAACGCCTCAGTGGAGAAAGCTAAAACTGACCGTCATGATGAGGCGAGAGCCGGTCACTGTTCGAGAGGTTTTCGCGAGTCCTTAAAGACTTATGCCGCTTAGAGCGAGGAGCCGGATCTTGTCCGGCCCAGGCGTGGATAGCGCCCCAAATTCGGCCTTCCGAAGACTAGGGGCTTCGCCAAAATTTGAAATTATAGAATTCTATGGCTAAGTGAGAGTGTTCAAGCATTATAAGTCCGGTTGCCTTGTTCGCTGTGTTGAGCGCCTCCCTAGATGGACCCAAAAATGGGAACAAGAGTGCTCAAGTTTATCCCGAACACCCCAGCACTCGTGGCATGGGGGCTGAAGCCGACGACTTGCCATCTCTCAGATTTGATAAACAGCCGCACAGAAGGTAATATTTTAAATTAACAAGCGTTGCTTAGTGCATATGAACTAAGTTTTCAGCGCACAGGATAACAAAATGCGAGTCTACTCAAAAATTACATCTTTGGAGCACTCCCCCGCAATAGTGCGGGCGCCCTTCAGCACACTCTTATAATACATCTCGGGCGTGCGATGCTCCTTGCCCTCTGGTGGCCGGTCCGTCACAAGCTTCTGGGCATCCATCTTGCCCCAGTGCACCTTTGCGCGGGCAAGGGCCCGATGGGCACCCTCAATACAGGCGGAGTGCTTGATGACTTCAACCCACGGGCACGCATCCACCAACCGCCACACCAGGCCGAAGTAGCTCCCAGGCATGGCCTCCTTAGGCCACAGCCGAACTATGAGGCCCTTCATGGCCTGTTCGGCCGCCTTGTGGAGCTCGACCAGCTGCTTCAGCTAGTCGCTAAGGGGCACCGGATGTCCGGCCTCAGCATACTGAGACTAGAAGACCTTCTCCGTCGAGCTCCCCTCCTCGGCCCGGTAGAATGCGGCCGCATCGGACACGCTGCGAGGAAGATCTGCGAACACTCCTTGAGAGCTTCGAATTCGGGTAAGCAACAGGTAATTAACACTCACATGCTTACTTTGCATGAAAAATGCCTTACCCGCTGCTATTTTCTTCACCGCCTCAATCTCTTGGAGGGCCTTGTAGGCTTCGGCCTTAGCGGCTTTGGCACTCTCAAGGGTCATTGCAAGCTCAGACTCTTGAGTCTTCGAGTCACGCTCCAGGCTCTCATGTTTTTTCACGAGATCCTGGAGCTCTTGTTGTACCTCCGCCACCCGCGCCTCCTGCTTCTCTCGTTCGATGCGCTCCGTGGCCGCATTGCGTTCGGCCGCTGCCACCGCCTACTTCAGGGTCGCCACCTCGTTAGTGACCCCTGCAATACCCACTTTATCCTTGTCATTCTTTTTGCAACCAAAATCCTTTTCTGTAAGGTACAATTTTAATCAGGTGTTACTCACCTTCCTTGTCCTCGAGCTGCTTCTTGGCAAGGCCGAGCTCGTTCTCGGACCGCTCGAGGTTTTCCTTCAAAGTATTGACCTCCGCAGTCAGTGCGGCAGAGGTCAGCAGCACAGCCTGCAATCCCATATTGACATATTTTTTATGATTCCCGCGTATATCTTTTTAGATTCTCAGTCCGGCTTTTCTTTCCGAACACCGAACCGAGCATCAGGGGCTACTGTCTATGCGGTACCATTTTATACATATCGAAATTCTTACCTCAAAGCCTGTTAGAAGGCTGCTGCAGGCTTCGGTCAGCCCGCTCTTAGCGAGCTGCACCTTCTGAATCACCGCACTCATAACAGTGTGGTGTTCCTCTTCGATGGAGGCGCCGTTGAGCGCCTCCAGCAAATTATCCGGTACCTCCAGTTGGACGGAGGCAGCCGGCGTCACGGTCTTGCCCTTCTTGCGAAGGGGTCGCCCGCCGGACTCCGGAGCCACTGTGGGTTCCGGGGCCGAGTCCGGTGCAAAGTCCGGGAGGTTGTCCTATGACACCTCCGGGGCCTCCTCCTCCTGGTGGGTCCCTTCCTGGGATCCCACCTCGGCATCGTCCGTGGCATGGGGGGTGGAGGCAGTCGGAAGGGAATCCATATCCGACGCACCTAAGGACCCGCTCGACGAAGCAGGAAGATCATCCTTGGGCGGACTGCAGGGTTGTATGCGGCATTAAAAAGACATTATGTGGCGAAAAGGAAAAACCTTGAAGTTATTCGGGAGTCCGGATACTTACGATCTCGCCAAGGGCTTGGCCCTTGGAGGCCAGTCCTCGTCGTCGTCACTGGCATTGGCGGAGCAGTCCGGGGGAAGAGTTTTTCCCTTCTTGGACCCTTCGGCCTCCCTTGTTGGGGAGGCCTTCCTTTTCTTCCCTCCCCCCTGGGGGAGAGGCTTTCTTCTCCTCCTCGCCTTGGTGGGAGGAGTCGGCCTCGGATTCATCATCCGATAGCACCTGAAAATGGGAACTCTTCCGAGTCCCCGTGGCCTTCTTCTTGGCCTTCTTCTCTGGCACCACGTGGGATGCCGGAGCCAGCAGCCCCGCTGGCGGGCGTCCGCTGGGTCCTCTGGCAATGGGGCCGGACAGATAGTCCGTTCGGCCTTCGCCATCCAGTCCTGTCAAAGGTAAAGGGAGTTTAGATCCCGCATAGAGTCAAACTATGGAAAACAAGTGGTAAAATCACTTACCTCGTCAGCTGGACGCTGCGAGCGGAATCCACGATCTTCGGTAGCGGATGCGGGAGCCTCGGCGCCCTTGAACAGCACCTTCCAGACATCTTCGTACGTAGTGTCGAAGATCCCGCTCAGAGTCTGGTGCTGTGCCGGATCGAACTCCCACATGTTGAAGCCCCGTCGTTGGCACGGGAGAATCCGGCGGATGAGCATGACCTGGACTACGTTGACAAGCTTGAGCTTATTGTCCACCAGCTTCTGGATACAGGCTTGGAGTTCGGTCAGCTCCTCCGAATCCCCCCAGATCCGGCCATTCTCTTTCCAGGAGGTGAGCCGTGTAGGGATGCCGGATCTGAATTCGGGGGCCGCTGCCCAATCAGGGTCACGCGGCTCGGTGATGTAGAACCACCCCGATTGCCACCCCTTAATGGTTTCCACGAAAGTGCCCTCCAGCCACGTAACGTGGGACATCCTGCCCAACATGGTGCCTCCGCACTCTGCTTGGCTGCCCTTCACAACCTTCGGCTTGACACTGAAGGTCTTGAGCCACAAGCCGAAGTGGGGCTGGATGCAGAGGAAGGCCTCGCACATGATGATAAACGCCGAGATGTTGAGGATGAAATTCGGGGCCAGATCATGGAAATCTAGGCCGTAGTAGAACATGAGCCCCCAGACAAAGGGATGAAGTGGGAAGCCCAGTCCGCAGAGGAAATGGGGAAGAAACACTATCCTCTCATGGGGCCTGGGGGTGGGGATGAGCTCTCCCTCATTGGGGAGCCGGTGCACGATGTTGCTGGACAAATATCCGGCGTCGCGCAGCTTCTGGATCTCCACTTGCCTCCCGCTCCGGACATAGTTGGAGAAGGTTGAGGTGAGAAGTGCGGACTTGGGCGCTGGAGCTCGAGTTCGCGGAGATGGATAAGCCAAGGAGGAAGAAGGCGCAGGTAAAAGGGTTGGATCTTTATCCCCTTATATGGGCAGACAAAAACATGTGTCCCCACCGGCCTGGTAAAACTCGCTTATCTCCCAAGCATCACAATCAATGGCGCGATTGGGTTACCCACGTCCGTATTGATGGGAATCCCGGAATAAGGGGAACACGATCTCTGCTTCGACAAGACGTGCCAAGGAAACCACTTCGCTAAACGCGCTGAGGTGGAACAATAAAAACAATTTGAGTAAAGGCTTGGTACTGGTGTGATGTCACGCCACAAAATACGTCAGCAGATTGAACTTGTGTAATGTTATTCTCTCTACGGTGGTACGTGGAATTTATTTTGCAGAGCCGGACACTATCCTGGTGTTCACAATCTTCTATAGATTATTCGGAGGAAGAACCCGCCTTGCAATGCCGAGGACAACATGCGCGCCAGACTCGTCGTCATTGAAGCCTGGTTCAGGGGCTACTGAGGGAGTTCCGGACTAGGGGGTATCCGGATAGCCGAACTATCGTGATCGGCCGGACTCCAAGACTATGAAGATACAAGATTGAAGACTTCGTCCCGTTTCTGGATGGGACTTTCCTTGGCGTGGATGGCAAGCTTGGCAATATGGATATGTAGATCTCCTACCATTGTAACCAATTTTGTGTAACCCTAGCCCTCTCCGGTGTCTATATAAACCGGATGGCTTTAGTCCATAGGACGAACAACAATCATACCATAGGCTAGCTTCTAGGGTTTAGCCTCCTTGATCTCGTGGTAGATCCACTCTTGTAACACACATCATCAATATTAATCAAGCAGGATGTAGGGTTTTACCTCCATCAAGAGGGCCCGAACCTGGGTAAAACATCGTGTCCCTTGTCTCCTGTTACCATCCGCCTAGACGCACAGTTCGGGACCCCCTACCCGAGATCCGCCGGTTTTGACACCGACAGTCATGGAAATAGTGGAAACTTAAGTGTTCCTGATATTATCGTTCTTCAACATGCCTTGCTTGGAGACAATAGTTTTAATATGGGTGCCGTCATTGCTAAATGGCTAGCCCTGAATCGTACAAAAGGCCCCATATTTGGAGGTATCTATGCTTCATGTCTTGCTAGACATTTTAGGATACCTATTAGGCATCTTGAGAAAGAGGAGACAACATTGCCTCCTCACATTTTAGATTACAAGAGCATGGTAGCACACAAGTTTATTGTTGACAATGAAGAGAGAATGCTCTTGTATAAACGTAGATTCAATAAAAAACACTTTGAGATTATTATTTTGCCTGCACCTCTGTTGCTTGATTTGCTTGCCGAAAAATTTATCGTCACACCGGAAGCGGTGAACAATCATCGAGCCCAAGCTTTTACTCCAGAACCTGAACCTGAGACGGAACCTGAACTGGACCCTTATCGTGCATCATCCGTCCAATGGGATCCGGAGATGACCAGCCAGTGGTATCCTGATTACACCTCTCATTACACCAGGGAGAGTAGCGGAGGTCCCTGGTATTAGACTAACTTAGGCCAAAAGCCTAAGCTTGGGGGAGTACGTATTTCTCACCGACTTTACATTCATGTTCACACACTAGTTGTCGGTGCTCATACTCTTTCATTGTATTATCCTTGTTAGTTTAAATTTCCTTTTTCTAGTTTTCTTCTTGTGTGTTTGATAAACCTTGAGAAAAACCATAAAAATTAGTTAGTTTAATTTCCATGCTTGTAGTAGAAATTAAAATGAAAACCCAAAAAGATTTCTAGTTCTTCTTTCTTGTTGGGAGCTTTCCTGTGTAAATAGCTTTATTTTCTTTTCTTTCCTTTGGGGGTCGAGAAGACCTTATTGAAAATGCTTAGTGGCTCTCATATGCATGATTGTTTATTTAATTTAGAGCCCATATTATTGTCTTCTCTCTTGAGTCGAATGCTTGCAGATTCCAGCTTAGTCCAATGCATGTACACTCTTATTATTATACACATCATTCGGTCGTGCAAGTGAAAGGCAATAATGACGATATATGATGGACTTATTGAGATGAGAAAAGCTGGTATGAACTCGACCTCTCTTGTTTTTGTAAATATGATGAGTTCATCGTTCCTGAGTCAGCTTATTATGAAGTAAACATATTTGCAATGACATTAGAGATTATAGTTGCTTGTGCCATGCTTGATTACCTTTGAGTTATAATGGTTTACCTTGCATGCCAACATGTTATTAGAATGATTATGATGTGGTATGATGGGATGGTATCCTCCTTTGAATGAATTGAGCGACTCGACTTGGGACATGTTCATGCATGTAGTTGAAACAAAATCAACATAGCCTTCACGATATTTATGTTCATGGTGGATTATATCCTACTCATGTTTGTATTCAATGTGAATTAGTTTTAATGCATGATTATGACTGTTGTCGCTCTCTCAGTTGGTCGCTTCCCAGTCTTTTGCTAGCCTTCACCTGTACTAAGCGGGAATACTGCTTGTGCATCCAAACTCTTTAAACCCCAAAGTTGTTCCATATGAGTCCACCATACCTTCCTATATGCGGTATTTACCTGCCGTTCCAAGTAAATTTGTATGTGCCAAACTCTAAACCTTCAAATGAAATTCTGTTTTGTATGCTCTAGCCGCTCATGTTTCCACTAGGGCTGCCTATATCTTCCATGCTAGGTGGGTTATTCTCAGAGGAGTGGACTTCGCTCCTCATTCACGAGAAAGGGCCGGTAACCGGGATGCCCAGTCCCATGATCCAGAAAGATCAAAGCAAATCAAAATAATTAAACAAAACTCCCCCAGGGCTGTTGTTAGTTGGAGGCACTCATTGTTTCAAGCAAGCCATGGATTGATGCTTGTTGGTGGTTGGGGGAGTATAAACTTTTACCATTCTGCGTGGGAACTGCCTATAATGCATGTACTATGGAAGATACAGCCATCTCATAGTTGTTGCGTTGACAGCGAAAGTATGCCGCTCAAAATGTTATTCAATCTCTATTTTAAAATCGAGCTCTGGCACCTCTACAAATCCCTGCTTCCCTCTGCGAAGGGCCTATATATTTACTTTTATGTTGAGTCATCACCTTCTTATTAAAAAGCACCCACTGGGGAGCACACTATCATTTGCGTTCATTATTATTGGTTTATATTGAGTATGACTAGACTGGATCTCTTTTACCATGAATTACAATGTTTAGTCAGTCCTTGATCTTTAAAGGTGCTCTGCATTTATGTTTTGCGGTCTCGGAAAGGGCTAGCGAGATGCCATTTTGTTATATCATGTTATGATTGGTTTGAGAAAGTGTTGTCATCCGAGTTTTATTATTATGGCTCGCTAGCTGATTATGTTATTGATATGAGTAATTGTGAGACCTAAGTGTTATTGTGAGTATGGTTAGTTCATAATATTGCTGAAACTTGAATGCTGGCTTTTCATGTTTACAACAACAAGAGCAAACAGAGTATGTAAAAGTTTTTTTATCACTTTCAGTTTATCAACTGAATTGCTTGAGGACAAGCAAAGGTTTAAGCTTGGGGAAGTTGATACGTCTCCAACATATCTACTTTTCCAAACACTTTTGCCCTTGTTTTGGACTCTAACTTGCATGATTTGGATGAAACTAACCCGGACTGACGCTGTTTTCAGCAGAACTGCCATGATGTTGTTTTATGTGTAGAAAAGAAAAGTTCTCAGAATGACCTGCAAATCCACGGAGGCACTTTTTGGAATTAATAAGAATTTCTGGGAGAAAGAAATACACCATGGGGCCCAGGGCCTGTCCACGAGATAGGGGGGCGTGCCCCCCTGTAGGGCGCGCCCCCCTATCTCGTGGGCCCCCTGGACCTCCACCGACCTCAACTCCAACTCTATATCTTCCGTTTCGCGGAGAAAAAAATCGGAGAGAAAGTTTCATCGCGTTTTACGATACGGAGCCGCCGCCAAGCCCTAATCTCTCTTGGGAGGGCTGATCTAGAGTCCGTTCGGGGCTCCAGAGAGGGGGATTCGTCACCGTCGTCATCATCAACCATCCTCCATCACCAATTTCATGATGCTCACCGCCGTGCGTGAGTAATTCCATCGTAGGCTTGCTAGACAGTGATGGGTTGGATGAGATTTACCATGTAATCAAGTTAGTTTTGTTAGGGTTTGATCCCTAGTATCCACTATGTTTTGAGATTGATGTTGCTATGACTTTGCTATGCTTAATGCTTGTCACTAGGGTCCGAGTGCCATGATTTCAGATCTGAATCTATTATGTTTTCATGAATATATGTGTGTTCTTGATCCTATCTTGCAAGTCTATAGTCACCTATTATGTGTTATGATCCGACAACCCTGAAGTGACAATAATCGGGATACTTCTCAGTGATTACCGTAGTTTGAGGAGTTCATGTATTCACCATGTGTTAATGCTTTGGTCCGATTCTCTATTAAAAGGAGGCCTTAATATCCCTTAGTTTCCACTAGGACCCCGCTGCCACGGGAGGGTAGGACAAAAGATGTCATGCAAGTTCTTTTCCATAAGCATGTATGACTATTTACGGAATATGTGCCTACATTACATTGATGAACTGGAGCTAGTTCTGTGTCACCCTATGTTATAGCTATTACATGAGGAATCGCATCCGGCATAATTATCCATCACTGATCCATTGCCTATGAGCTTTTCACATATTGTTCTTCGCTTATTTACTTTTCCGTTGCTACTGTTACAACTACAACAAAACACCAAAAATATTGCTATTAGTATCTTTACCTTTTACCACCATTACCATTACTATCATACTACTTTGCTACTAAATACCTTGCTGCAGATACAAAGTTATCCAGGTGTGGTTGAATTGACAACTCAACTGCTAATACTCAAGAATATTCTTTGGCTCCCCTTGTGTTGAATCAATAAATTTGGGTTGAATACTCTACCCTCGAAAGTTGTTGCGATCCCCTACACTTGTGGGTCATCACTCACTATCTTCAAGATAGTCTTCCTTAGCGGTTTTATCAGCTTTGTTGGAGACCAACAAGGATGTATCACTATCTTGGACCTTATCTGCATTACTTCCCTTACCATTTCTTAATACGGCACTCTTCCCCAATATTCTGTTAGCATTCTAAAAGAAGAAACAAGCAGACACATAACAGGTTTAGCATGTACTAGTATATGAAACTCATTTTGGTGAACCAGTTCATTACTAAGGTGGACATGATTAAACTACCAAGTCTTCTATTGCCAAGTACTAGTACATAATAAAAGCAACAAACAAACATATATCTATGTCCTATGGTCACTGCATTGTCTTGCCAAATCAAAATAGAGACACGGTTCAAATCGTATCAGTTCAACGCAAAGCAGCAGTGAACGAATACAAAGCGTGGGAAACTACACGGCACAACAAGATTTCAGATGGGTACCACGGGTCAACATGTACAACAAAACTATTGGCTCTGTTGTGATGCTAGTAATGTGCATGATATGATAAGTCAACTATATACACAATTGAAATTGAAATCAACAGAGCTATTGATAAGAGCAAACCTGTTAAAGAAACATGTGTGAACATACCTGCTGTGCCATTGGAGTTTAGATTGGATCCTTCAATTTAAAAATAAGTTTGTATGAGTAAATACAGTGATACAAGAGCAAAGCAGTATGCATGATAGCAATGGAATCTTAAATTAGAACAGTTGTTCTTCAGGTGTAGGCACTTGTTCTACATGAACAGAGTACAGTAAGACGCAAGAATATAGTACTTAAAAATAGAAAATGAGCTCATAGACCTTACCACATTCTTGGTTCGGGACCAGTAGAGAATAAGGCATTCCCAGTAATCTTCCAGTAAATGTGTCTCAGGAGAATGTAAGGGAACTTGATGAGTTTCTTTGCTGGTGAAGTACGTTTTCTTCAGCTAATTCTGATACTGCCACCAAGCATTCTTGAAGATAGCAGAGGTATTAGCATAGGTTACCTCATCCTGAGTTTCCAAATCAGTCCTTCTCTATAGAGAAAAATGAGAAAAATTGTTGTATTATAACCATCATGGAGGTAGTATGTATGGGTCAAAGCAAAGTAATTGCCATGAATAACATTACTTACACATAACTCCTGGACAAACACCTGCAACTGGCATTTTCCTTCATCTTCAGTATAATATTTCCAAGATGGGAAGATACTTGCTACGTCTTGAGTTTGTGTTGGTTTTCCTTGAAGAGGAAAGGGTGATGCAGCATAGTAGCATAAGTATTTCCCTCAGTTTTTGAGAACCAAGGTATCAATCCAGTAGGAGGCTCCTCACAAGTCCCACGAACCTACACAAACAAACAAAGAACTCGCAACCAACGCGATAAAGGGATTGTCAATCCCTTCACGGCCACTTGCGAAAGTGAGATCTGATAGAGATAATATGATAAGATAAATATATTTTTGGTATTTTATAATATAGATGCAAAAAGTAAAGATGCAAATAAAAGTAGATTGAAAGCTTATATGATAAAAGATAGACCCGGGGGCCATAGGTTTCACTAGAGGCTTCTCTCAACATAGCATAAGTATTACGGTGGGTGAACAAATTACTGTCGAGCAATTGATAGAAAAGCGAATAATTATGAGATTATCTAGGCATGATCATGTATATAGGCATCACGTACGTGATAAGTAGACCGACTCCTGCCTGCATCTACTACTATTACTCCACACATCGACCGCTATCCAGCATGCATCTAGATTATTAAGTTCATAAGAATAGAGTAACGCATTAAGAAACATGACATGATGTAGAGGGATAAACTCAAGCAATATGATATAAACCCCATCTTTTTATCCTCGATCGCAACAATACAATACGTGCCTTGAAACCCTTTCTGTCACTGGGTAAGGACACTGCAAGACTGAACCCAAAGCTAAGCACTTCTCCCATGGCAAGAAAGATCAATCTAGTAGGCCAAACCAAACTGATAATTTGAAGAGACTTGCAAAGATAACTCAATCATACATAAAAGAATTCAGAGAAGATTCAAATATTCCTCATAGATAAACTTGATCATAAACCCACAATTCATCGAATCTCGACAAACACAACGTAAAAAGAGTTTACATCGAATAGATCTCCACAAGAGAGGGGGAGAACATTGTATTGAGATCCAAAAAGAGAGAAGAAGCCATCTGGCTAATAACTATGGACCCGAAGGTCTGTGGTAAACTACTCACAACTCATCGGAAGGGCTATGGTGTTGATGTAGAAGCCCTCCATGGTGGATTCCCCCTCCGATAGAATGCCGACGACGGCTCCAAGATGGGATCTCGCGGATACAGAAGGTTACCGTGGCGGAAATATTTGTTCGGTGGCTCCCTGGATGTTTTCGGGGTACGTAGGCTTATATAGGAGGAAGAAGTACGTCGGTGGCCGCTCGAGGGGCCCAGGAGACAAGGGCGCACCCAGGAGGGGTGGGCGCGCCCTCCTATCTCCTGGCTGCCTCGATTGCTTCTTGACTTGCACTCCAAGTTCTCTGGATCACGTTCATTCCAAAAATCACGCTCCCGAAGGTTTCATTCCGTTTGGACTCCGTTTGATATTCCTTTTCTTCGAAATACTGAAATAGGCAAAGAAAACAGCAATGCAGGCTGGGCCTCCGGCTAGTAGGTTAGCCCCAAAAATGATATAAATGTGTAAAATAAAGCCCATAAACATCCAAAACAGGTAATATAATAGCATGGAACAATAAAAAAGTATAGATATTGGAGACGTATCAAGCATCCCCAAGCTTAATTCCTGCTCGTCCTCGAGTAGGTAAATGATTAAAACAGAATTTTTGATGTCGAATGCTACCTATTATAATTCTCAATGTATTTCTCTTTATTGTGGCATGAATGTTCAGATCCAAACGATTCAAAATAAAAGTTCATATTGACAAAATAAATAGTAATACTTCAAGCATAGTAATAAAAGCAATCATGTCTTCTCAAAATAACATGGCTAAAGAAAGTTCATCCCTACAAAATCATATAGTTAGGCTATGCTTCATTTTTGTCACACAAAGATGGTCCCAACTTCTACACTCCCGATGAAAAGCCAAGCAGTTGTTTCGTACTTAAATAATCTCAAACTTTTTCAACCTTCACGCAATACATGAGCGTGAGCCATGGATATAGCACTATGGGTGGAATAGAATAATGATTGGGGATTATGTGGAGAAGACAAAAAAGGAGAAAGTCTCACATTGACGAGGATAATCAACGGGCTATGGAGATGCCCATCAATTGATATCAACATGAGGAGTAGGGATTGCCATGCAACGGATGCACTAAAGCTATAAATGAATGAAAGCTCAACAAAAGAAACTAGTGGGTGTGCATCCAACTTGCTTGCTCACGAAGACCTAGGGCATTTGAGGAAGCCCATCGTAGGAATATACAAGCTAAGTTCTATAATGAAAAATTCCCACTAGTATATGAAAGCGACAACATATGAGACTCACTATATGAAAAACATGGTGCTACTTTGAAGCACAATATATGAGACTCGCTATATAAAGAACATGGTGCTACTTTGAAGCACAATTGTGGAAAAAGAGATAGTAACATTGCCCCTTTCTATTTATTTATTTTTTTTCCTTTTTTTCTTTTTTTTCTTTGGCCTTCCTTTTTTTCCCTTTTTTTTGGGGGACAATGCTCTAATAATGATGATCATCACACTTTTATTGATTACAACACATGAATTACAACTCGAAACTAGAATAGGATATGACTCTATATAAATGCCTCCGGCGGTGTACCGGTATGGTGCAATGAATCAAGAGTGACATGTATGAAAAATTATGCATGGTGGCTTTGCCACAAATACGATGTCAACTACATGATCATGCAATGGAAATATGACAAAGGTAATGTATGTCATGTTGATGATGAACGGAACGGTGGAAAGTTGCATGGAAATATATATCGGAATGGCTATGGAAATGCCATAAATAGGTAGGTATGGTGGCTGTTTTGAGGAAGATATAAGGAGGTTTATGTGTGATAGAGCATATCATATCACGGGGTTTGGATGCACCGGCGAAGTTTGCACCAACTCTCAAGGTGAGAAAGGGCAATGCACAGTACCGAAGAGGCTAGCAATGATTGAAAGGTAAAAGTGTGTATAATACATGGACTCAACATTAGTCAAAAGAACTCATATACTTATTGCAAAAATTTAGGAGTCATCAGAAACCAAGCACTACGCGCATTCTCCTAGAGGGATAGATTGGTAGGAAAATACCATCGCTCGTCCCCGACCGCCACTCATAAGGATGCACAAGCCAGGTACACTTCATGTTTCAAATTTGTAACACAACTTTAACCATACGTGCATGCTACGGGACTTTGAAAGCACAAGTGCTCCCTAGGTGGTTTTGGTAATTAATGACAACATATCTCTTGTTGGACTAACACTTTTATCTAGTATGTTTCAGATAAGTTCAACAATGGAGTGGCATGGACTAAAGGATGTGGGAACTCCTTCAAGATGCTAAGGACAAAGGATTGGCTCAAGCTTCAAGCTCAAGACTCTTCATTTTACATTTCAGTGATCCAAGATCACATTGAGTCTATAGGAAAAGCCAATACTATCAAGGAGGGATGAGGTGTTGCTTAATGAGCCTCTTGCTTCATGTGCTTAGTGATATGCTCCAAAAACCCTCAACAACTTTCTCACATCCACATATGTCCTAAACCTAAAGTCAAACTCAGCCCCACTGATTCTTTCTATCCGGCGCCACCGAGTTTGGATGTCTTAGCTACTGCCACAAACCCTAGGCAATTCGGTCTCACCGATAGCGATCTCAGTCTCACCGAGATGGGATTGTAATCTCTCTGTGTATGTCCATTATCAAAATCGGTCTCATCGAGTTTGAGCAATCGGTATTACCGAGATTACAATGCAAACTTTCTGGTTGACTCATTATCAAAATCGGTCCCACCGAGTATGATAATCGGTCCAACCGAGTTTGCCTGACCAACTCTCTGGTTAGCTAATTACCAAAATCAGTCTCACCGAGATTACGTTATGCCCTAACCCTAACCGAATCGGTCTCACCGAGTTGCATTTTGGTCCCACCGAAAACCCTAACAGTCACATTATTTGCTAAATCGGTCTGACCGAGTTTAACGATTCGGTCCCACCGAGTTTGGTAGATTGTGTGTAACGGTTAGATTTTGTGTGGAGGCTATATATACCCCTCCACCTCCTCTTCATTCGTGGAGAGGTCCCACCGAGTTGGAGACATTCTCGAACAAAACATATTGAAGTTCGTCATCATTTCATTCGAGATCATGTTGCTAAGGGTGACATTGATCTTAAGCATGTTCGCACCGAAAAGCAATTAGCGGATATATTCACTAAACCTCTTGATGAGAAAGTGTTTTGCAGGTTAAGAGGAGAATTGAACATCATTGATGCTTCAAACTTGGAGTAGAAACTCCATTGGATACATGCAAAACATGAGCTTATGACTAATCCTTGATATTTCTCTTATGATGAAAAACTTATGTCTTGGATATATTTGTATCTTGCATGTAATCTAACCCATGTAGGTACTTGGTTGAATCAAATTCCATGAGATTGTAACCTACTCACATCTTGAGCAATCTCTACATCACCAAGTCTCTATACAAAGGTGGTTGAAGATAAGAAAGCACGAAACCAATCAAACATATCCTTTGACAAATTCTATGTTGAGTTTCATGATTGTCATTTTTGGATATACAAGTGCTCTTCCTTGCAAGAACTAACCCATGTAGGTAGATGGACTCAAATTCTAGGTGGTGCTCCAAATTCTTGATGAGCTACATCAACCTTGAGCAACCCACGCAAGTTCAACTACATGGACACCACCACCAACCAAGGTATGTTATTCCATCTTAGAGAAGCTTTACTCCGAGTCATGAGTTAAAGCAACTCGAAAAGATGAGAATACTTCAAGATGCTTAAACGAAAAATGGCAACCCCATTTTGAGCTTAAACAATTAGTATGACCTATGATCAAGTGATCTCACTTGACTCCTAAGTCAATATACTCTAATATAGGTGACTTTGTCGCCGACCATCTCTAGATGAAGTTCTCTTGTGTTCTTTTCTGAGTTTTTGCATTTGTCTCATGCATATTTGTTTCCCCTTTCAAAAAAAAGAAAAAAAAACTTCATCTAGATTTCTTTCTGTTTTCTCTGCATTTTCTGCATCTAATTCCTTGCATATCATTCAGTTAATTCCTTGCAAATCTTTGTGAGATCTTCCTAGTCTAGTGAGCTGAGGTGACAAGTGTTTTCTCTGCGACGAACTCGGTTACACCGATTTGTTATTTTCGGTCCAACCATATCTTTTCGGTACGACCAAAGCATACCACTCGGTGCCACCGATTTCATAATAGGAAAAACTCTTTGCCACATATTCTGTGTTTCTTCTGATCCAGCTCCACTCAATGAATCTTGTCCTCTACAAGCATCACATTTTTATCATTGCTTTGTTCTGTGTCTCACGGACCAAACCCATTCACGACAAATTCCAGAGGGAGAGAGAGAGAGAGATTACATCTTTATCAAGCCCTTCTTGGAAATTGATGTCAAAGGGGGAGAGAGAGATCACATCAAAGCTTATCATTTAGAGAGAGATCACATCTCATAGGGGGAGAGAGATCCTTCAGGGAGAGAGAGAGAGAGAGAGAGACCTCCAGGGGGAGAGAATACTAGTAGAAAGTATTTCTCAAGGATCCCAGATGCTTGGTGTTCAAGAGGAGAGCTGCCACATGTCTTCTTGAGCGGAAAGACATGTTCATATGTGCTTACTTGCATTAGTTTGCATTAGCTCTGTTCATTTATATCTTTCAACTCTGATTTTATGTTCCCTATCTTCTCCCAGTATCCCATGTTAGATTCAGGGGGAGCAAGACATCTAAGGGAAAGAGATCATTCAAATTCATTGCATATCTTTACTCTTGGGTACATGTCTAATCCAATGTGATACTCAATACTCACTCTCTACATGTCATCCCAGTCTTGGTATTCTTGTGTGTCTTTTGTTTGCTCTGGCTAGTAGATGCATCTGTGTTATCTAACCTTGTTTACGCAGGTTCATTCCATCATCCTAAGCCAACCCAAGACTACAAGGTAAGTATATGCATCACAATCATGTGTATGAGGAATTCTTGCTGATGTACATACTGTTTGCAAGAAGGACTCATGGGCATGAAGGTATTTCCTTTAATATATTTTTTGCTCTGATGCATATGGCCAAGATACATGTAACACATTGCCTGCTCTATCATGGTTATGATATCACATGCTTCTATATTTCATATTCACATGATTACATACATGTAGGGGGAGCCTATGCTTGTTACATGTCTTTCCAAAGCTTTACTTGCTATTCTTTATATCTTTATCTAAAGCTTTGATGTATGTTGCCATCAATTACAAAAAGGGGGAGATTGAAAGCACAAGTGCTCCCTAGGTGGTTTTGGTAATTGATGACAACATATCTCTTGTTGGCCTAACACTTTTATCTAGTATGTTTCAGATAAGTTCAACAATGGAGTGGCATGGACTAAAGGATGTGGGAACTCCTTCAAGATGCTAAGGACAAAGGATTGGCTCAAGCTTCAAGCTCAAGACTCTTCATTTTACATTTTAGTGATCCAAGATCACATTGAGTCTATAGAAAAGCCAATACTATCAAGGAGGGATGAGGTGTTGCTTAATGAGCCTCTTGCTTCATGTGCTTAGTGATATGCTCCAAAAACCCTCAACCACTTTCTCACATCCATATATGTCCTAAACCTAAAGTCAAACTCAGCCCCACTGATTCTTTCTATCCGGCGCCACCGAGTTTGGATGTCTTAGCCACTGCCACAAACCCTAGGCAATTCGGTCTCATCGATAGGGATCTCGGTCTCACCGAGATGGGATTGTAATCTCTCTGTGTATGTCCATTATCAAAATCAGTCTCACCGAGTTTGAGCAATCGGTACTACCGAGATTACAATGCAAACTTTCTGGTTGACTCATTATCAAAATCGGTCCCACCGAGTTTGATAATCGGTCCAACCGAGTTTGCCTGACCAACTCTCTGGTTAGCTAATTACCAAAATCGGTCTCACCGAGTTTGTGTAATCGGTCTCACCGAGATTACGTTATGCCCTAACCCTAACCGAATCGGTCTCACCGAGTTGCATTTCGGTCCCACCGAAAACCCTAACGGTCACATTATTTGCTAAATCGGTCTTACCGAGTTTAACAATTCGGTCCCACCGAGTTTGGTAGATTGTGTGTAACGGTTAGATTTTGTGTGGAGGCTATATATACCCCTCCACCTCCTCTTCATTCGTGGAGAGAGCCATCAGACTGAACCTACACTTCCAGCATCCTATTTCTGAGAGAGAACTACCTACTCATGTGTTGAGGCCAAGATATTCCATTCCTACCATATGAATCTTGATCTCTAGCCTTCCCCAAGTTGCTTTCCACTCAAATCCTCTTTCCACCAGATCCAAATCCTACGAGAGAGAGTTGAGTGTTGGGGAGACTATCATTTGAAGCACAAGAGCAAGGAGTTCATCATCAACGCACCATTTGTTACTTCTTGGAGAGTGGTGTCTCCTAGATTGGCTAGGTGTCACTTGGGAGCCTCCGACAAGATTGTGGAGTTGAACCAAGGAGTTTGTAAGGGCAAGGAGATTGCCTACTTCATGAAGATCTACCGCTAGTGAGGCAAGTCCTTCGTGGGCGACGGCCATGGTGGGATAGACAAGGTTGCTTCTTTGTGGACCCTTCGTGAGTGGAGCCCTCCGTGGACTCGCGCAACCGTTACCCTTCGTGGGTTGAAGTCTCCATCAACGTGGATGTACGATAGCACCACCTATCGGAACCACGCCAAAAACATCCGTGTCTCCAATTGCGTTTGAATCCTCCAAACCCTTCCCTTTACATTCTTCCATGTTGCATGCTTTACTTTCCGCTGCTCATATACTCTTTGCATGCTTGCTTGCTATATGTTGTGAATGTTAAAGTTGTGCCTAAACTCCACTTAAACTTAAAACAAACTTAAAAACTGCAACTTTGGTACTTAGTGTCTAATCCCCCCCCCTCTAGACACCTCTTCTTAAGGTCCTACAGACCTACTAACTTCAACACAAGAATTCTTTAAATTCATAATCACCCAACTAGCATGACCTTAATATCACTACCTCCATATCTCAAAACAATTATAAAGTATCAAATTGATCATAGCATCCAATTCACTTCCTATGATAGTTTTTATTATACCCAACTTGGATGCTCATCATTCTAGGACCAATTTATAACCATAGCAACTACCATGCTGTTCTAAAAGACTCTCAAAATAATATAAGTGAAGCATGAGAGATCAAAAATTTCTTCAAAATTAATCCACCGCCGTGCTCTAAAAGATATAAGTGAAGCACTGGAGCAAAAACTATCTAACTCAAAAGATATAAGTGAAGCACATAGAGTATTCTTATAAATTTCAATCAAGTAGGCTTCTCCCAAAAGGTGTGTTACAGCAAGGATGATTGTGGTAAACTAAAAAGCAAAGACTAATATAATACACGATGCTCCAAGCAAAACACATATCATGTGGCAAATAAAAATATAGCTCCAAGTAAAGTTACCAATGAACGAAGACGAAAGAGGGGATGCCTTCCTGGGGCATCCCCAAGCTTAGGCTTTTGGCTATTCTTGAATATTTTGGGGTGCCTTGGGCATCCCCAAGCTTAGGATTTTGCCACTCCTTATTCCATAGTCCATCAAAGCTTTACCCAAAACTTGAAAACTTCACAACACAAAACTTAACAGGAAATCTCATAAGCTCCGTTAGTGAAAGAAACAAAAACCACCACATAAGGTACTGTAATGAACTCATTATTTATTTATATTGGTGTTAAACCTACTGTATTTCAATTTCTCTATGGTTCATACCACTTAATACTAGCCATAGATGCATCAAAATAAGCAAACAACACACGAAAAACAGAATCTGTCAAAAACAGAACAGTCTGTAGCAATCTGTAACTAACGCAAACTTCTGGAACCTCAAAAATCCTACCAAACTAGGACGTCCTAAAAACTTTGTTTATTGAACATCAGCAAAAGGAATCAATGCAAAAGCTCGTTTTTGTGATTTATTGAATTTTTTTCTCGTGAGCTCAAAGTTTCTGTTTTTCAGTAGAATCAAATCAACTATCATCATAGGTTATCCTATAAGTTCTACTTGGCACAAACACTAATTAAAACATGAAAACACATATAAACAGAAAGTAGATGCAAAATTTATTACTAAACAGGAACAAAAACAAAAAACACAAAGAAAATTGGGTTGCCTCCCAACTAGCGCTATCGTTTAACGCCCCTAGCTAGGCATAAAAGCGAAGATAGATCTAAGTAGTGCCATCTTTGGCACTTGATTCATAGGTGGCTTGCATGATAGATTCATAAGGTAATTTGACTTTCTTTCTTGGAAAGTGCTCCATGCCTTTCTTTAATGGAAATTGGAATATAATATTCCCTTCCTTCATATCAATAATCGCACCAATCGTTCTAAGGAAAGGTGGACCAAGAATAATAGGGCAAGAAAGATTGCAATCTATATCAAGAACGATAAAATCAACGGGCACCAAATTTCTATTTGCAACAATTAGGACATCATTGATCCTTCCCATTGGCTTATTAATGGTGGAATCCGCAAGGTGCAAATTTAAAGAGCAATCATCAAGATCATGGAAACCTAGAATATCACATAAAGTTTTCGGAATCGTGGAAACACTAGCACCCAAATCACACAAAGCAAAACACTCATAATCTTTAATTTTAATCTTTACAGTAGGTTACCACTCATCATTAAGTTTTCTAGGTATAGAAACTTCCAAATTAAGTTTTTCATCAAAAGATTGCATCAAGGCATTGACAATATGTTTGGTAAAAGCTTTATTTTGACTATAAGCATCAGGAGAATTAACAACGGATTGCAACAAGGAAATACAACTTTCTAAAGAACAATTATCATAATCAAAATACTTTAAATCTGAGATAGTGGGTTCAATACTATTTAAAGTCGTGACCTCTCCAATCCCACTTTTACCAAATTTAGCATCAAGATCTAAAAACTCCAAATTCTTGGGACGCCTTCGAAATAAAGTTGACTCATCTCCAGTCCCATTATTATCAAGATTCATATTGCAAAACAAAGATCTAATAGGAGACACGTCAATAACTTTAAGATCTTCATCATTATTTTCATGGGAACTAGAAGAACACGCTTTTACAAAGCAATCTTTCTTAGCACGCAATCTAGTGGTTCTTTCTTTGCAATCGTCAATGGAATTTCTCATAGCTTTGAGAGACTCATTGATATCATGCTTAGGAGAAGAAGATCTAAGTTTAAGAGAATCAACATCAAGCAAAAGTCTATCAACGTTCCTAGCCAAATCATCAACTTTGAGCAATTTTTCTTCAAGCAAAGCATTACAATTCTTTTGAGAGATCATAAATTCTTTCACACTATTTTCAAAATCAGAGGGAATCTTATTAAAATTACCATAAGAATTTTTGTAGGAATTTCCATAATTATTAGAGGAATTGCTAGGGAACGGTCTAGGATTAAAGTTTCCTCTATAAGCATTGTTTCCAAAATTATTCCTACCAACAAAATTTACATCCATAGATTCATTATTTATTCTCAATCAAGGTAGATAAAGGCATATCATTGGGATCAATAGAAGAACTCTTAGTAGCAAACAATCTCATAAGCTCATCCATCTTTCCACTCAAAACATTAATTTCTTCTATAGCATGCACTTTTTTACTAGTAGATCGTTTGTTGTGCCATTGAGAATAATTAGCCATAATGTTATCAAGACGTTTTGTAGCATCTCCTAAAGTGATTTCCATAAATGTGCCTCCGGAGGCCGAATCTAAAAGGTTTCTAGAAGCAAAGTTTAATCCGGCATAAAAAATTTGTATGATCATCCATAAATTCAAACCATGAGTAGGGCAATTGTGAATCATTAATTTCATTCTTTCCCAAGATTGGGCAACATGCTCATGATTAAGTTGTTTAAAATTCATAATATCATTCCTAAGGGAGATGATCTTAGCGGGAGGAAAATACTTAGAGATAAAAGCATCTTTGCACTTGTTCCAAGAATCAATACTATTTTTAGGCAAAGACAAAAACCAAACTTTAGCACGATCTCTAAGTGAAAACGGAAATAACTTCAATTTAACAATATCATTATCCGTATCTTTTTTCTTTTGCATCTCACACAAATCAACAAAGTTGTTTAGATGTGTAGCGGCATCTTCACTAGGAAGGCCGGAGAATTGATCTTTCATAACAAGATTCAGCAAAGCAGCATTGATTTCACAAGACTCAACATCATTAAGAGGAGCAATCGGACTACTAAGGAAATCATTATTATTGGTATTGGAGAAATCACACAATTTGGTATTATCTTGTGCCATGGCGACAAGTAATCCAACACACAAGCAAACAGAAAAAGGCAAGCGAAAGAGAGAGGAAGAAGAAGGCAAGCGGAAAAGAGAGGAGATTGGGAAAGAGAGGGCGAATAAAACGGCAAGGGTGAAGTGGGGGAGAGGAAAACGGGAGGCAAATGGCAAATAATGTAAATGTGAGGGAGATGAGTTTGTGATGGGTACTTGGTATGTCTTGACTTGAGCGACGACCTCCCCGGCAACGGAACCACAAATCCTTCTTGCTACGTCTTGAGCTTGTGTTGGTTTTCCTTGAAGAGGAAAGGGTGATGCAGCACAGTAGCGTAAGTATTTCCCTCAGTTTTTGAGAACCAAGGTATCAATCCAGTAGGAGGCTCCTCACAAGTCCCACGAACCTACACACACAAACAAAGAACTCGCAACCAACGCAATAAAGGGGTTGTCAATCCCTTCACGGCCTCTTGCAAAAGTGAGATCTGATAGAGATAATATGATAAGATAAATATATTTTTGGTATTTTATAATATAGATGCAAAAAGTAAAGATGCAAATAAAAGTAGATTGAAAGCTTATATGATAAAATATAGACCCGGGGGGCCATAGGTTTCACTAGAGGCTTCTCTCAAGATAGCATAAGTATTACGGTGGGTGATCAAATTACTGTCGAGCAATTGATAGAAAAGCGAATAATTATGAGATTATCTAGGCATGATCATGTATATAGACATCACGTCTGTGAAAAGTAGACCGACTCCTGCCTGCATCTACTACTATTACTCCACACATCGACCGCTATCCAGCATGCATCTAGAGTATTAAGTTCATAAGAACAGAGTAACGCGTTAAGAAAGATGACATGATGTAGAGGGATAAACTCAAGCAATATGATATAAACCCCATCTTTTTATCCTCGATGGCAACAATACAATACGTGCCTTGCAACCCTTTCTGTCACTGGGTAAGGACACCGCAAGATTGAACCCAAAGCTAAGCACTTCTCCCATGGCAAGAAAGATCAATCTAGAAGGCCAAACCAAACTGATAATTCGAAGAGACTTGCAAAGATAACTCAATCATACATAAAAGAATTCAGACAAGATTCAAATAATATTCATAGATAAACTTGATCATAAACCCACAATTCATCGGATCTCGACAGACACACCGCAAAAAGAGTTTAGATTGAATAGATCTCCACAAGAGAGGGGGAGAACATTGTATTGAGATCCAAAAAGAGAGAAGAAGCCATCTAGCTAATAACTGTGGACTCGAAGGTCTGTGGTAAACTACTCACAACTCATCGGAAGGGCTATGGTGTTGATGTAGAAGCCCTCCGTGGTGGATTCCCCCTCCGGCAGAACGCCGATGACGGCTCCAAGATGGGATCTCGCGGATACAGAAGGTTACGGTGGCGCAAATATTACTTCGGCGGCTCCCTGGATGTTTTCGAGGTACGTAGGCTTATATAGGAGGAAGAAGTACGTCGGTGGCCATTCGAGGGGCCCAGGAGATAGGGGCGCGCCCAGGAGGGGTGGGCGCGCCCTCCTATCTCCTGGCCGCCTCGATTGCTTCTTGACTTGCACTCCAAGTTCTCCGGATCACGTTTGTTCCAAAAATCACGCTCCTGAAGGTTTCATTCCGTTTGGACTCCGTTTATTACTCCTTTTCTTCAAAATACTGAAATAGGCAAAAAAACAGCAATACGGGCTGGGCCTTCGGTTAGTAGGTTAGCCCCAAAAATGATATAAATGTCTAAAATAAAGCCCATAAACATCCAAAACAGGTAATATAATAGCATGGAACAATCAAAAATTATAGATACGTTGGAGACGTATCAATACTCACATAGGATTTAACAACATCGAATGTGATAGATGCTAAACTACGACTAGCTGGTTATGCTTCCTCTACGGAAATAGGCGTACTAACTGGTGGAGTTGGGGTTCGCCATGGTAGTACTGGCCCTTTGGGCACTGGAGCTTCCTTACTAACTGCTCTTGTTTGGGACCTCTGTGGTGGAGACGGTGTTGTGTCAACAGGAACTGGGTTACTATCTGCTGGGGTTGGGGTTAGATTGGGTGAAGCTGGTTCTCTGTCCATCGTAGTAGGGGTACAATCTGCGAGAGTCTGGGTTATGTGTGGTAGGGCTGGTTCTCGTGCATGTACAACCAGGGTGCTATCTCCACCAAGAGGTACCACTGTTTTATTTGAAGACCGTGTTTTCACTCCGCTAGATACTGGCATCACCCGCTCCAATTCAAATGGCTGATAAACAGGAAACATAGTTGAATGTACATTCATTGTATGAGAGACAGATGCAATAGATAGTGTGGAAAAAAGAGGCCATGAAATAGTTGACATGCATATTGTTTAACTAAAACGGATAGCATGACATAATTTCACATATATGATGTCTATCTAAACTGGATAGCATAGCATAACATAATTCAAAGATATGATGAATAACTAAACATGATTGCATGACATAATTCACCTACATGTTACCTAAGTAATCAGGATCACATGATTTAGTTCACATATGTGATTTATATGCTAAACAGAGGGCATTCAATATGATGTCTGAACTAAGAACATGGTGTTGAATATTGTGTATATGATGTCTAAACTATGCAATGCAAGACACCATATGCATGATATGAGCAGTATAACCGTGCCAAGTTAGAGCATACACCTCGGTGGGGGAATAGGATTGGTCATCTGTCTCAGAATCCATCTCTGAGGAGCTATCGGACCCAACAAGAGATCTGCTTTGACAGGTAGCACTGTTTGCTCTGAAGGCCTTGTTTTCACTCCAAAATTTTCCATCTCCCACCCAAATGGCCGATTCACAGGAAGAGTAGTTTAATGTACAAACATTGCCGACAAATGGAAATGTAATGAAGAAAAGGATGGGCAAGATATCATTCAAATATATGATGCCTAGTTAAACAGGATGGCATTGCACATTTCACATATATTATGGCTGGCTAAAGACATGAGACTTCATAATTACCATATATGATATAGAAACTAAACATGTGGCATTACAGAACATGTCTAAACTAAGTAGATGACATATATGATATAGAAACTAAACATGTTGCATTACAGAACATGTCTAAACTAAGTAGATGACATATATGATGTCAAAAGTAGGCACTGCAAGGTAACATATGCATGATATGACTAAAATCATCATGCCAAGGTAGAGCAAACACCTTGGGGGTAAATAGGAGTGGTCAGCTATGTATAAATCCGCCTCAGAACAGATATCTTACGCTGGATTGCAATCTGGAGGGGGGGAGGGTTTGCCATTGAACCCACCATGGAGCGATGTGTGCATGACATTGTATTGCCGCGCAAAACTCTTCTCTTTTTCTATACATGTTTAGCATTGTCGGCATTCTAGGAACGTGGGTACCCAGACCTGCCTGCCTGCAGCCTGCGGCGTGCCTCAAGGGGTGGCCCAGTACGGCCCATCTTCATCAACACAAGCTCAAGACCCTCGCGAGGGGCCAACCTTCACGGGGCGTACGACAAGAAGCTTCCTCGGGCACGGGCTCATCAGACTGGCTCGCGAGGAGGCGGAGAGATCAAGGCAGGGTACCTCACGAGGTTCCCGTGACGCAAGCCATGACGACCAAAGCCAGGCGGGCGCCGGCCAACGCAGAGTCCTTGTTTCCTCTTTGGTGCAAAGGGAGCAAGCACAGGCAAGAGTATCAAGCAAAGGCAACCACTTAGGTGCAACAAGACCAAGACCAGCAGAACGGCAGGATGGAGGTCATCGTGGAGCCCAAGCCGGCCTCACCGCCAGAGTCTTTGGCAGGCGAGGACCGACTTTAGTCAGGATAAGTGTACTAGATGTTCCCCTTCAAAATGGCCAATTGTTGGCGCCCTTCCCGCTCAATATTTGGGAAGAGGCCCAGGGCCTCGCTCTATAAATAGGACTAGCCACTCTCAAGGCCGGGGATCGAGCAGTTGAACCTTAGCCAGAACCACCAACGCAAGAACACCCCTCGCGAGGTAGTTCTTCCTTGTATTGTTCATCATCAGCCCCTGAGGCAATCCACCATGCCACAAACTAGAGTAGGGTATTACACCACAGTGGTGGCCCGAACTAGTATAAACCTCGTGTCCCTTGTGTTGTTCTTTGTGTAGTTTAGATCCTTGCGAGGCGACGAGACATAGGTAGTTAGGAGGTGCGATCTCCATGTGCACCCCAGAGTTCGAACCAAGAGGGTCTGCCGGAACCCAAAATCCGACATTTGGCGCGCCAGGTAGGGGTGCATCGGAATCCGCCTTCTGTCGCCCTGTTTTTTGCCGCCCCTCGCATCCATGTCAGACACTCGTCGGGCCCGCGCCGAGCGTCGGGCCGCCCTCGCCACTCGCGTCGCCCATACGGCCCCCGTCAGCGGATGCCACCGTCGTTCCCCGTTGCCTGCCGCCAACACCGCCACCGGCCCGGCGGAGAACGAGCAGCAGGCGTCGTCTCTACATCCTTCGGTGCGGCGAGAAGGCCGCACCGCCACCCCGTCGCTGACTCCAGCCGGTTCCTCATCCCACGCCCATCGCGCTCCTGCGGACACGCACACCGTGCTACTCCTGGTGCGGGAACTCCTGCACTACCGTCCCATCGATGACCTCTACGACGAGTGGCTCGCCCGCATCACCGAGCTCGTCAGCGCCGCTGGGGGCTCCCCTGCTCCATCCCTCTCGCTGCACCGCGCCCCGCCTTGCGCGGGCGATGAAGCTCCGGGGGAGCCTCAGCTGCCTCTCCCTCAAGAAGGCGCCTTGGCCCCAAGGCGCGTGGCCCCTGGACGGAACCCGCTCCGTCCGGCACCAGCACAGCAAGAGAAGAGCTGCCAAGAGATCCCTCGTCCCCAAGAAGATGCCCGGGCGCTCCCCGTGCCAGCCCGTCACGACCGTGCTCCTGCTCCAGCGTGCCAAGACCCCACGCTGCTCCTGGCGGCAGCGCACGGAGACTTCCAACATCAAGTCCTCCATCATCCAAGGCCTCCTATGTCCACTGCAGGTTGCCGTGCCTTCACCGCCGAGCTACGCGGCGTGGCCTGGCCAGGCAAGTTCAAGCCAGATTTGCCCCCACGCTACGACGACATGGCCGACCCTGCGGAGTTCCTCTAGCTCTATGAGCTAGGCATCGAAGCCACCAACGGGGACGAGAAGGTCATGGTGAATTGGTTCCCCATGGCGCTCAAGGACGGTGCCCGCACCTGGCTCCTGAACCTGGCTCCTGGCACGATTTCCTCCTGGGATGAGATGGGCACCCGATTCATCGCCAACTTCCAAGGCACACACGACCGACCCCGGCCATGAGCGACTTGCGTCGCATCAAGCAGCAGCTAGGAGAGACCCTGTAGAAGTTCATCTAGTGTTTCAACAACGCTCGCCTTAAGATCACCAGGGTGTGTGAGGAGGCCATCATCTTAGCCTTCTCCGATGGTGTGCGTGACGTCAAGATGAAAGAAGAGCTTGCGATCCATGAAGACCTATGCACCTCCCTTGAGCTGTTCAACTTGGCAACCAAGTGCGCCAGGGCTGAGGAAGGACGCCTTTCCCTCCTCGAGCTGCCGGCTGCCGATCCAGAAGAGAAGAAGCCCAAGGTCAAGGACGTGAAGCGCAAGGGGGCTGCCGTGCTTGCAGCAGAACCGGACACCAAGCAGGGAAGTGATCAGCCTGAGTCATCCAAAGGCAGCCGGTACTGCGTGTACTACGACCTCCACACCCCCAACACCAACGAATGCCAAGAGCTCAGGGCCATGCGGGACATGCGCGCCGGCCGACGCCCCGAGCGCAACGACCGGGGCTATGGCCGAGGAGGAGGAAGAGGTGGAGGACGATGGGAAGACCGTGGCCCTCGCCAAGGGTGGCGCGACCGACCTCGCGAGGACCGCTGGCAGGATCAGCCTCGCGAGGGAGGCTGGAGGGATCAGCCTCGCGAGGATCGTCCGCAAGGAAACGTGGGCCTCCCTCCTCTGCCACCACAGCCAAGGAGGAACGAAGACCATCATCAGGACAAGGGGGCTAGGGGCTTCCAGGAGCCGCGCACAATCACTTGCATCTTGGGCGGAGCTCAATCCCCAGCCTCTCAGTGCATCTTCAAGCAGTTTGCTCGCGAAGTGAATGCAGTCCTCCCCAAGCTCGAAGCCACGTGCCCCCTCAGGTGGTCAGCATGCGCCATCATGTTCAGCTCAGCAGATCAGCTCAAGTGCGCAGCCACAGCCAGAGTCCTCCCGATGCTTTGTTCCCTGATCATCAGCAATGTGCAAGTCACCAGGACCCTCATCGATGGCGGGGTAGGGCTCAATATCCTGGCCGTCGAGACATTCAACAATCTCCAAGTGCCATACAACCAGCTTCAACCAACCAAGCCTTTCTCAGGAGTCACTGATGGTTCCACAGTCCCGATAGGACAGGTCTGCCTTCCTGTCACCTTCAGGAAGTGCGACAACTACCGCACTGAGCTCATTGACTTCGACGTCGTGCACATCCGCCTGTCGTACAATGCCATCCTCGGGTACCCAGCTCTGGCCAAGTTCATGGCCGTGACTCATCATGGTTACAATGTCCTCAAGATGCTAGGAAGCGGTGGAGTCATCATAGTGCCTTGTGAAGAGAGAGACGCAGTGTGTTCTTTGGAGCGTCCTTTTCAAGCCGCATCAATTGAAGACCCAGATCACAGGAGCGGAAGGCTTCCCGAGGCAGTCCCTAAGAAGAAGAAGGCATCGCCTGGTCAGAACCCTCGGGAGTCAAGCCCCTCAGAGTCCGCGCCCGTTCCAAGGGCGCCTCCTTCTGTCGCATAGGAAGGCGCGCTCGATGCCCTCCTCGAGCAAGGCTCGGGGGCTCTCTCCTGGAGGGCCATCGACTTTGCTAAGATCACGAGGGAGGCGCTCGGGCACCACTTGGAGGCGTGTTTCAAAGCACGTTTCCCTCAGGCAGGAGCGAGGCAAGGAGGGCCAAACCATCAGGAGTTTGTCAGCAAGATCATTCAGGAGCTGCTGGAGTCAAGAGCCATAAGTGGCAGCCGCCGCTTACCCGCCGTAGCTCCCCATATGGGCGAGGATGGTGGGATGCGTGTCTGCATCGACATACCAGGGCTCAACCGAGCCGCCTCTCAGGAGCGCCTCTAGCCCTCACGCGTGGGACGCTGCGAAGGTCCACCCCATAGCTATGTTCGCATGCCTAACGGCTTGCCGAACGCGGCTGTTGTGCGCCAGCGCCTCATGAGGAGCATCCTGGAGGCCCAGGCGGCCAGGCGTTCCGCAGTCCTGGCAGAGATGGAGATGGTCCGCGAGGAGCCACCAGCGCCTCTGGAGCCTCCCGAGGCTCCTGGGCCTGGGGGCTCATGAAGATTGGCATCCGCAACACACGACGTCGCTACTTCAGCATCCCTTCATCTTCAACACCATCAGGTGACATTTTTCGAGTTTCATTTTCAGCTGGGAGCGCCCTCAGGGCTGCATCATTCCCAGGCCACGTGGGTCCGTCCCTGCGGCATGTATCCCTTTTGTTCATGTTTTTAGCTTGCTTTGTTGGGGGCGCCCCACGGGCTGCATTATCCCCAAGTCGCTCGGGCCCGACCCAGCGATATTCGCCTATCTCTGCGCCTATCTAAATGGATTTGCTCCTTCATGATTAACGTGCTTAACTTGATCGCCCGCTCGATTGACACCAACTGATGGAGCTGCTCCCTAACGGCACGACACTTGCGCATGGGTCCGTCCCTGCAACGCTGATAAACCTGATTGGCTGAGCTCTAGCCGCGGCAGCCCCGCAAGGCACCACCTCACCAAGCCTTCAGTGCCCTCATCACCCCTCCAGAGCAACCAATAGCTGACCATCGATTGTGACGGCAAACTCTCGTTCTTCTTGTGATGAGCCTATAGGATCTCTTCAAGGAGCAACGTCAGGCGAGGCCTTCACGGCGTCTCCTTCACTCTCGCCCGCACGACCCGCTTGCACGTTAAAGGGGGGTACCTGAGCATTGCGACTCATGGACTCCTACTGGCTCTCCAGCCCTCACCTCCTGGCCTTGTCCACGTCATCGCGACCTGGCATACCAGCGACGGCTGAGCTCGCTCGAGGGCTGGGACCCGAGGACATAGAGCGTGAAGGGGAGCAAAGACGAGAGGGAAGAGGCACACGGGGACCTCGCCGGGCAACTCCTCAGCTGCCGATGCGCGGGCCTAGCGCCACGTCAAGTAGTGGCTCCTGACTCCCGAGATAAGTCATCTTCCGGAAATACTGGCTGTCGCCGCACCGACCTTGCACCTAATGTGGTCCCGTTTTGGCAACGTCATTCTCCTTTCCCACCGAACGATGGCTGCTTGAGCGCCAAAGGGGACCTCCTGAGCATCGCGACTCAGGGGATCTTACTGGACCCCGGGCCGCTCACCTCCTGGCCTTGACCACGGCATCGCGACCTGGCATACCAGCGACGGCTGAGACTTGCCTTGGGACCGGGACCGGTCGGTGCAGAGCACAAAGCCCTCGCGAGGTTCGAAAGGGCGAACTAAGCTAAGACGGGACGAGCATCTCACATTGTTTTGCGACAAGGATCGTATTAACAAATGGAACTACAGGCACCTTACAAACCCCCATGGGGTGTGTTCTCGGCTCCTCGCAGGAACAAAAGACGCGAGACCTGAACAGGACTAACTACAAGGACCCTAACGAGCAGACGCCATCATCAACAGTGGGCCGCGTGAGCCTCGGCGCCAGCCTCATCCAGATCAGCCGCGTCGGCCGCCGGGCGAGCTGGCCCTGCTCCGGGCACGGCGCGCGCTCGGAGGCTCGTAGCTATCGTCGCTCGTCGCCGGAGTCAGAAGGAGCTCGGAGGAATCGCCGGACCCTCCGAGGCGCCCACCGCCATCAGAGGAGCTGCTAGAAGAGCAGGCGACGGCAGGCCTGGTCCCTGCCGCTCCAGAGCTTCGGCCGCTGCCTCTGGGACAGCACTCCAGCCGGCGCCCATATTCGCCGAAGACCTTGAAGAGCATCAAGGAGGCGCCATCGTAATCCAGGTGGATCACGAGGGCCCCCTCCGATCGGCAGACCCGGGCGATCTCGCCCCAACCCCGCGTCATGAAGACCTTGCCTGGAGCGACGACCTTGACATCCGCTTCGGTCGCAGGAGTATGGCAGTCGGCGTGCTGCAGCCAGTGCCTGAAAGGTCCCCTTGGTGGAATCTCGAAGGCGAAGGAAGGAGGAAGGCGAATCCAAGATCGAGGAGGCATGGTGGCGTGAAGCACAAGCTCGCGGGAGGAGGCCTCGTCGTGAACCCCGGGAGGAATGACGGGCACCACCGTGATCCGCCGGCGGCGACGGCGCCTCTGGCGGTGCTGCTCAGCGCCTGCGCCTTTGGGACCCTCGATCCAGGCGTACAAGGGCAATGGGAATCCAAGAGGCGGCCGCTCGAACCAGGGCCTCGACACCTCCTGCCGGCCACCCCCCTCTCTGCGGTGAGAGACGAGTCGTTTCTTAGGCGGAAGCGGGGAAGGACCCTCTCGGGGGGTTTTCCCCTTCTCCTCGGCAGAAAACCGTCGGATCGGTGCCATTGGCGTATGGTGGAGAAAGGGTGGAGAAGAAGGCGGAGAGCAGCATGAGAGGATGGACAGGAAAGGCTCTCACCGTTACGTACATATAGCCGGAGTAGGCCAACCGCCGGCCTCCGCGATCACAGGTAATCATGACCCGTTTTGCATGCAGGGACTTGTCAATTCGTGCAGTTCCCGAGGCGTCGTGGGGAAGCGGGGATGCCCATGTCCAATCAACCACCACGCGGCGCCCAAGGCCGCAGGCTGTTGGGGCCCGCGGCGCTTCGCACTTGGCCCTTCGCTTCTCTGCTAAGCCAAGTCCAGGCGCGCCTTGGGCCCGGGGGCTACTGTCGGCGTTCTGGGAACGGGGGTACCCAGACTTGCCTGCATGCGGCCTGCGGCGTGGCTCAAGGGGTGGCCCAGTACGGCCCATCTTCATCAACACAAGCTCAAGACCCTCGCGAGGGGCCAAGCCTTGCGGGACGGATGACAGGAAGCTTCCTCAGGCACGGCCTCATCAGGCTGGCTCGCGAGGAGCCAGAGAGATCAAGCCAGGGTACCTGACGAGGTGCCCGTGATGCAAGCCATGACGACCAAAGCCAGGCGGGCGCCGGCCAGCGCAGAGTCCTTGTTTCCTCTTTGGTGCAAAGGGAGCAAGTGCAGGCAAGAGTATCAAGCAAAGGCAACCATTTCGGTGTAACAAGATCAAGACCAGCAGAACGGCACGATGGAGGTCATTGTGGAGCCCAAGCCGGCGTCACCGCCGGAGTCTTTGGCAGGCGAGGACCGACTTTAGTCAGGATAAGTGTACTAGATGTTCCCCTTCAAAATGGCCAATTGTTGGCGCCCTTCCCGCTCAATATTTGGGAAGAGGCCCAGGGCCTCGCTCTATAAATAGGACTAGTCACTCTCAAGGCCGGGGATCGAGTAGTTGAACCTTCGCTAGAACCACCAATGCAAGAACACCCCTCGCGAGGCAGTTCTTCCTTGTATTGTTCATTATCAGCCCCTGATGCAATCCACCACGCCACAAACTAGAGTAGGGTATTACACCACAATGGTGGCCCGAACTAGTATAAACTTCGTGTCCCTTGTGTTGTTCTTCGTGTAGTTTAGATCCTTGCGAGGCAACGAGACATAGGTAGGTAGGAGGTGCGATCTCCGCGTGCACCCCAGAGTTCGAACCTAGAGGGTCTGCCAGAACCCGAAATCCGACAAGCATGACTGTGTACAATATCTGACATGCATACGAAAAAAATATGGTGAGATTATGTAAGGAGAGCATGCAGAAATTTAGAGTGATTGTAACAACCAGTGGATGGATCCAAAATAATGATAGCAGGCTGATGATTGCTTTAATTTAATAAAAAGACAGATGATGATTGCTTTACTATTTGTTTCCCACCCAAGATGAACAACATAGGCATACCCTAGGTGAACCAGATATTAGACAGAGATACTATTCATTGCTGCGTCGATATGTGCCCACCACTAATTTAGAACTCAAGTTTGAACATTAATTTGGACCTGACTTGGAGTCTAAGAGGTGAACATGACGATATAGTAGCAAGTAATTTTAAGCAATGCATAACATAATCAGAAACAAAAGAGTGCAACCTCTCTTGTGGACCCGTGTACTCCTCAGGTTCATCTGCTCAGTCGATGATGGTGATGCCATTGTGGTGGGTGCCGGCGGCAGGGAAGGAGATCTGAGGTGGCGAAAGACAGTCAGGAGTCGTGATGTCTGGTTTGGTGGATGCTTCTATCGATGGAGTAGCTCAGGTGAGGTGGATGACGTCGCGGCAGGAGCAGGACAAACCACACAAAGTTCCCTTCGACACCTACCTGTAACTGAAGTAATTCTGTAAGGGCTCATTTGGCTTGCATGATTCTAAAAACGCATGGATAGGAAGAACACCGGAATAGGATAGGAATGCACATGGTAAATAGAGCATTTGTAAACACATGATTTCTGACAACTTGGGTGTTTGGTTCACATGAATTGGAAGAGCCGAGGAATGCAAAGAAACATGGCCAAAATAAAGTGAAACCATATGAAAGCGTGTACAGTTAGAATGTTATTCTGCCACTAAGGCACTTGGTCTTGTTTTCATGCATAGGATTTTGAGAAGTAGGTCCAGGTGGATGTTTTGCTCCATTCCTTTCAACAAAATGCATGAACAAATGAATAGTAGAGTGCCATAGGAAAATTCCCTATTGCTATGTTTTTTTGTTGAACCAAAATAGCCCTAATGGACCGACATGAATGTAGAGTAATAAGTGATGCAACAAGTGTACAACATCTTTGTCGTACCCGTGTCGACCTCAACATCATTGGATTGGTTGCTGAAGAAGTTGAGGTAGAGGTGGCTGTCGGAGGTGTGGAGTAAGATCTGAGGAATCTGTAGACAGCGTCCAGGGCACTGCTCTGTTGTGATGGATCATTCTATCGTTGGAGCAGCTCCGGTGAGCCGTAAGACATTAAGGCTGAAATAGCACAAGATAGACATTGTTAATCTCAAGTGGGATTCTAATAGCATCTCCAATAGATGATGTAAAATAGATGTAAACTTTACATCACCAAAAACCACCTGACTACAACAGATGAGGTAAAAACTGTTGAATCTGAACTTAACTATCGAAACTGAAATTTTCTGTGGAATCTGAATGTTACTGTCAAAATTGAACACAATGGTAGCAGAGAGGCACTTGACATGTAGTTTAGGGAGGGCATGCAGTTCATCTTCAACCTGCACCCCCCTGAGCCGGTAGCCACCACCAGTCGAACCGCCGGCCCCAGCACCGCCTCACTGCTCCGAAACAACTCCCCACCATCGGTCCGCCGCCGCCCCGCCGCCCCGGCCAGCCCTCTAGCC